>NC_056740.1:331491127-331641127 GCF_019279795.1 Protopterus annectens | reverse complement strand
GTATAAAGAAGCCCTGGGGCCAAGCAAGCACCAGAAGGTCCCTGGGTGACTGTTATGGAGGGGGAATGATGGTGTAATAGCTGCTGCACTTGGACAGGGAAGCAAACAGGTTGCAATATGAAGTGCCCCAATGCCAAATAATCCAAGCTGCAACCTTCAGATTTAGGCACCATTTGTGAGGCAATAGAATGATCCTGCATAGGCTGTCGTCCATAATGCTGGATTTCTCTAGGATGTGTGTTGCCATCGAAAATTCCTTGTTTGTTGAGATACCAGACAAACAGACATACTGTCCATTTGAATCACAATCACACCTCTGGGAACACCATTCCGAAAGGCCTGCAATACAAGAAGTACTGCTCTCATCTTCAGAACTTTAATGTGAATGTGGGCCTCTGCCAATGACCAGAACCCTTAAACCATCCTCTCTTTGAAATGCCCCCCCCCCCCCAAGCATATGTCTCAACCTCTTAAGAGGTCAATGTGGAATACAAATCCTGGCAATGTGTGACAAATAATCAAAATGTGGAACACCCTATTTTCGCACTGCGTTTGCTCACCAATTTATTGGGACCTGGTTGAAGTGAGCCAGAAGTATTAAGCTAGTGAATACTGTACATTTTTAAAATCCAATAAGACGTACATGTAAAATAAAACATAGTCAGCAGAAACCATTAATAAAATACAACATACTCAGCAGCAAATAGTTATGAAACAGTATTCAAGTGCAACTATTAAAAAATGCTCTTTAGCACCTATTTTTCCAACTCCTCCACATTTCTCCCAACTAAATCAGTTAAGTTAACTAAACCAGTGAAGGAAAAATCAGAGAAGAATCAGGGGCAAATAAAGAATTAGTCAGGAACACTTTTAAAATATTGCTTGAACATTGATAGAATAAGAGAATGTGAATTAATACACACTTTCTGAAATGAAAGAAATCTACAACTTGTCATTATTTATTAAATGCAATGCACCACCTTTATTCCAAAAGTCACCAACCTGGCTCTCAAGGAGTGAGGGGCAGATCCAGAAATAATCAGGGACACTTAAAATATTATTGCAGTTAATCTGAGACATTGACAGAATAGAGAATGTGAATTAATATATACGTTTTCTGAAATAACACCTACACATCTAAGAATACACTTTGCATAGGTGTAATCAAAATACATAAGAAATAACGTAATGCACCACCTTTTCTCCAGAAGTCACCAGCCTAGCTCTCAATGAGTCAGGGACAAATCCAGAAATAATCAGGGACACTTAAAATATTATTGCAGTTAATCTGAGACAATGACAGAATACAGAATGTGAATTAATATATACGTTTTCTGAAATAACACCTAAATGTCTAAGAAAACACTTTGCATAGCTGTAGTCAAAATACATCAGAAATGAACTAATGTTGACACACTCAGCTGTAAAGTCATACTTACCAAGTACAGATTTTCGCAGAATGTCCAGATTTTTGCCTCATATTTTTGGTCCTTTACTCTTAAAGTTTCGGTTTTCTGGCAAAGTACTGGTAAATCATTGAGAGTTAAAGTTAAAAAATGTCAGGATTGTCAGACATTTGAGTTTCAGACTTCGTACCCTTCAGAAAACTCATACTAACACAACACCTGTTATTCTATCAACTTTCAAGTTCATAAGAGCAATACTTAAATAGTGTCCCTATTTTTGGGCCTTTGTACCTCCAGCTTTGTCCAGATTTTTTGTTCTAAGAGGTTGATAAGTATAGCGAGGTGCCGTTTCATTTTTTTCTTTTTTTTTTAACCATTGCCGTTTTCTTGAAAAAGTAAGACTGGCTCGTAATGCTCAACAGTGGAACAGTGAGCTAAATCAATCGAAAATGAGAAGCATTCTGTACAATACGCAGGAGGCGTCCGTGTTGACAGTTGTCAATGGAGATGGAATCAAGAACGGTCTCCCATCAGAAACATGGGGAAAATGCAACCATAAAGAATTTTGGTCATGACATACCTTAGTTAATGTTATCTGAAAATCTAAAGGATGAGTAAGGAAGGACCATTGAATGATGGCCAGAGTCCACTGTAGAGCCTACATGTGATATTTGGCTAAAGGAAACAGCCATACAGATGCTGCCATATGACCCATAAGCTTAATAATTGCATGCGCTGGAGGCTTTGAGGTTACACACACTGAAAAAGCCTGAGCTTGAAGGCTGAAAATTCTGAAATTTGGAAGCTTGGCAATCTGGTTGGTTGTGTCCAACTGACACCCTATGAATTCTAAGATTTGCACAGGATGGAGGCTTGATTTTGGATAACTGATCATGATGCCTAAATTGTCATATAGTTGAAGTAAGGAATCCTGGGCCATGATCAATAATTCTCTTGTGGGAGTGGTGAGGAGCCACTCATCCAGATATGGGAAGACCTGGAATCCCTGCAGCCAGAACCAGGCTGCAAGCAATGCTATACACTTGGTGAACAACCAGGAGGCTGAGGTGAGACCAAATGGCATGGCCCTGAATTGATTACAATTGACCCCTAGCTAGAAGTGCAGAAACCTCCTGCAATAGTTGTCCATTCTGATGTGATAGTAGGCATCCTTCAGGTCTATCATATCTAATCATCTTTCCTCAGAAGAGGTAAGATGGACTGCACCGTGACTATCCAGAACTTGATCTTTTTGATGAAATTATTTGGTTTGCTCAAATCCAGAACTGGTCTGAGGTCCTTTGCCTTTTTGGAACGTAAAAGAACCTGGAATGACCCAGGATCCTTCTGGGCTACTGGGACCTTCTGAATGACTCAATTTACAAGCAGCATATCATCTTTGGTGGGGTGGAACATCTGGGAAATATTTTTGGTGACGATTTGGAATGTGTAAAAAGGGAATGTAATAACCTCTGGATACGACTCTCAACAACCATGCATCCAAGGTGCCAGAAAAGGGCAGTGGATCAACCCTTTAGGGTCAGTGAAAGGGACTTTCAGAGAAAGCCCCGCAGAACCCCTGATTCTGGATACTGCACCTGCTCCATGGCTGCATCTATTATGATTCCACCACCCCGTCTCAGAAGGAAGCCTCTGAAGGAGCATCCTGGGAAGAGCGCTGTCACTTTCTGAAAAAGAGATGTTTACATTCCATCTGATTTCTTGAAAAGGTCCACTGGGGAGTAGCAAAGTGTACTGAAATGGCAGACAGTGGCTTCTCATTCTGTTCACTCCTTGTCAGAGTATATTTAAATTTTGGCCCAAACAAGGAGGACCCATCAAAAGGGGCATTGATAAAGGATGCCTTGAAACAGTCTACAAAATTAAATAAATATGTCTAAGCATAGCATCTCATGGCAATACGGGAGTCAGACTCCCAAGATGCTTCATCTGCTGCATTTGAAAAAGCCTTATAGAAACAATGGTGATGGAAAGCATGGTAGACAAATTAGTTTGCAAAATCTTCTGCATTTCCAAAGACTGCTGTGTCTTGGGTTTTCCTCTGAAATAGCCTCAATTGCTGGATCCTTACTCCAATGTGGCCTGTCCTTGGGGGGAGCAAGAACTTTATCCAGGTTCTGGGAAATAGGGTCTACTGTATCGGGTTTCTTCCATGTCCCCCAGGACACCAGGTCTATAACAGTATCTGGCTGTGTGCATGGGCCTACACCAAAGCCCTGCACAAATACTGACTCCTACAGAGAGGAGGCTTCAGTAGTCCAGCCTCCTCCCTGGTGAAGTAGTTCCAACAAATGGCTGAAGGAGGTGACATCCTGCAGAGACTTATGGGATCCTTCTCCTTTCTTGAGGTCAGTATCATTGGTGACAGACTTCACTGGGAAGTCAAGCTGTTTCCTCTTACACTTCCTGTTTCCCAAAACCTCCAATTCCAACAAGGCCAGGGAGGAGGGGGAAGATTTGGGGCCCCCACACAGGGGCAGACTGGAGGCTCACCAACATAGGCTTTCCAGGAGCAGACTGATGAATAGTCGCAGGCAATGATGAAAAGGGGAAAGGGACTCCTGCTGGAGAAATCTGACCCTTCTCCTGACAGGAGAACATCCTCTCTACAACACTGAAAGCAGAAGTGGTAGCTGGCCTCGGGTCCAAGGGTCCCAGAACCCGAGGGTACCAGGGACAAATCCAAATTTGAGGGAACTGCACCTAGCCCCAACATTGAGATTAGTGCAAAGCTGTCCAAAGTCAAAGCCTCGAGTGGAAGCGATGATCCCAAGGCAAGAACTGTTGACCTTCCTTGGAAACTCCTGCTCTGACACCATAGCTCTGAGGTTCCAATGGCTCTGAACAAGTTGGAGTTGAAGCAACCAAGAAAAGGGTCAGAGCCAAAGATGGCCAAGTCATTGGTTCTGACCCAGAGGGAGGAAATTCAGCTGGCCCTGAAGACTCATATCTGAAGGTGCTGAGAGAGGAAGTCAACAGGTTGGGGCAGATGGTCCCAGAGCCAGACCTGGACCTGAGGCGATAAGGTCTAACTGCATCTCTGTCTGCAAAAAGAACCTCATCAGCTGCTCCAATTCAGAAGTTTTAATACTGCCCACCCACTGACCTCAATAACCAGAAGGATAACACCACCAAGGGGAGTTTGGAAGGTCTTTTGGAAGAAGCAGACTTCGTATGCCACATTCAAGTTGAAGAGATTAAGAACTGGAGCAGGGACGAGAAAGACACCAGTGACTGCTCTGGTGTAGTGGATGGTGAAAAGGAGGAGAAGGACCTTTTACCAGCAAGGGGCTTGTGAGGAGCCTGATGGGGGATGGCTTTGAAAGGTCAGGGCTGATATCATAGCTGGAGCAGCCGGGGGACCTAAAGGCCTTGGGACTTTTGGGTCTGGCGAGCCCAACGTGGCAAAATCAGAAGCTGACGATGCAGAGGGTCTCTTGCAATCCCCTTTGGAAGATCTGGAGTGTCAGGCTTCAGACCCAATATTCACAGCCAAGCGTGAAGTCACCTGTGAAACAGAAGGAGATGAAGAACCAGAGGTGAGAAGCCCTTTGAGGATCAGCTTGGCCCTAAGCTCATTAATGGCCACAGTCCTGAACCCCTTGCAAATGGAGTAACCCAGGTCAAGATGTGGTGCTCCCAAACAGTAAATGCACTTAAGGTGTGCTTCCTGGGATGACATATTGTGTTGACAGACACAAACTTCTTAAAGCCTTTGTACACAGCTACAAAAATTAAAACAATCATAACAGTAAACAATCATCACGCAAAAACACTGACTAAAACTAAGGGAGGAAACAATGAGGGAGCCCAAAGGATGGGAAGACCAAGGGAAGATAATAAAAATCTACCTACCTACCTAGCAACCTACAAATACAAAGAACTACACACAAACTACAAATAAGGGTAGGGGAACAGCACAATTTCACCACTGCACTAAGGTCGTGAATGAAAAATGGAAAACGCTGAGCAGAGCCAAGAACAAGCTGCTGACCTGAATGGTGACAAACTAGATCTGGGGGTTAGAGGGAGAAGCAAGGAGTTATGGGTTGGGGAGGTGGAGCCAGGTGGGCTTAAGACCTTGAAATTGGATGGTTTTGGATCTGAAGAAACCTGACACAGTACAGCCTATTTCCAAGAAGCAGGACAAAGTTCCTGCTCCCCCCAAGGAAGCTGTGAAGGCTGCCAGCCTAGCTAGATAGAATTTTGTAAATAATTCTGTCATTTGTACATATTAATATAAGCCAGTTTGTCTCTTAAATGTGAAAAGACTGCTGTTAGATGTGGAACTGCAAAAAATGTAACAACAGTGCACTCTGCTGGCTGAAAGCTGATCAAGTAAAGCATGTTGTGACCCTTTGATCTAAACACAGTGTCTAAATGAAGACATTCTTTCTATTGTTTTAACCAAAAGTTAAATTGCTAGATTTAAAGATACAAATGTATTTTTATTGCTCTGCTTCCTGACCAGCTGCAAGATAACACAAGGAGATGTTAAGAATGTAAATGTAGTTTCTGTTAGCCTGGGAACCCAGGGAAGTGTGAAGAATGATGTAACGTGAACCAGGAATGTGATTTTAGAAACAGAAAGAATCAGAGAGCATTAAGCATTTTTGTCTTGATCATTCAACTCACAACACTGTCTTGCTCTATATGCAAGTTTATCTTAGACTTGTGTTTTCTCTTAGAAATAGCTAGAAACTAGAAAGATTAGACTAAGTGTTTTTCTGTGATGTCAGAACTGTACTACTGAATTATTTTAAGTATTTCTCTGTGATCTCCGAACTCTTGACTAGCACTGTGTAGTAAAAAGTATTGTCTTGTGTTTTTAATTATTTATTATTAAATATTTTAAACCCTTTTAACTGTGGCTGTTTTGTGTAGAGATAATTTAAGCTCTAGAGTACATTGCATGTATATAGTGATCCTGCACCAAGTCACTCTAATAAGCCTTGACTGTTTAGTCACACTTACCAATTGGATAATAATATTGCACAGTAATAATTGGACACCCTTTTAAGGGCCTTTGAGTAACTTTTAAATATTAGTGGGTGGTGGCAAGTGGTAATACCATATAGTCTGGGAAAAAGGGGCACAGCTGGAGAGCCTGTGTCAGCCTTCCCCAGGAGTGTCTGTGTGGTTGTATAAACTCTTCTCAAAGTGTGTAGGTATGTGTGTGTCAGCTACTTGGGCAGGGACACGAAGCACTGGTTGGACAGAGAGGGTGCTGGAGGTTTTAGCTTGCCCACTAGGCTGAGATCTGGACCCTATAGCTGTGCCAGTGGGGAGTCTTATTGGGGACCTGGAGAGCAACGGAGCGGCCAGCCCCGGACTGACTGTGATCTCTGTGTGCTCTTAAGGGAAACTGCACTTTACTGTGTGTATTTGTTATCCTTTCCTCCTATATGAGACACCCCTCACTGGTGTTAGTGGTGAGGATTGAGGCTCCTTGATTGCTGGGCCAGGGCACGGGCGTCACACAGGCCGCAGGGCAGACAACATTGGATTTATTCTTTTGGGATGCGACACAGGATCTGAACTGTCTAGACATAATAAGGGCCTTATTAAGTTTGACTATTGGCTGCCAAAAAAGCAATTACAAGACAATCTAAACCAACTATATTTGAATTATTAAATACTGTAGAAGAGATAAAAGAACTGGAAGTGGGATCTTTAGAAAAGCATAGCAGCAAATTACACAGAAAAAATGGAATTTGTGGGTATAATATGTGCAGAATAATGTTTAGGAGGAGGAGTGCGATTTAAAGGAAGGCAGGGCGAGCAATGTATTTAATGCTGGTCTGAATGACTGGAAGTGTAGAAATGAGATCTTTAGAAAAAGGAAAGAGCAAATTACATAGAAATAAATGGAATTTGTGGGAATAAATACATGCAGAATAATGTTCAGGAGGAGGACTGAGGTTTAAGAGAAGGCATGGATTGAGCAATTTATGCAATGTTGCCTGAATGACGGTTGTTATAAAGAAAATATATATGTAATGTATGTAAATGGGAAAAAAATTAATATGGTACACATTCTTTTATACTAATATACATGTGCCTATGTCATAAGTAATAATCTAATATAGATGTTCAAAAACAGAAAAACTGAAAAGGTATACAGAAAAAATAATATATGTATGTATGTATACAAAGGGAAACACAAAATAATATTCATTTACAACCCAAAAATGATTTATTAGGAATTGAGGAAAAAAAGCAATAGCAACTCCCCCCAAAAAGAAATCAATACACTTTGAAGAAATATCTATGAAGACCTCTGTAGAATCATTGGGGTGCAGGCAACTGGCACAGTGTGTCAGGTGTACTGTAAGACAGTAGAATTCCAAAGAAGCTGAAAAGTAAGGTGTACAAAACCATGGTGCAACCAGTACTACTGTTTGGTACAGAAACCTGGGCAGTAAAGGCAGAGCAGTTGAGGAAGCTAGAGGTGATGGAGATGAAGTTCCTGAGAAGTGTGGTAGGATGCACAATGTGGGACAGACAAAGAAATGAGGACAAAAGAGAAGAAGCCAAAGTATCTCCAACTGCAGAAAAGGTAAAAGACAACAGATTGCAGTGGTTTGGGCACATGTGCAGAAGACAAGCTGGTAAAGAAAATTTGAGATAGACAGGAAGAAGGCAAGAGAAAACAATGGTGTCCAGAAAAACAATGGATGGATCGTGTAAGAGGAGACCTGCGACAGTCAGGCATGAGTGTTGAAGAAGGCCAGAGAATGGCACTGAATAGAGAGATGGCGACAGTTGACACAACACCCTGACCCCAGGTAGAAAATGGAAAAAAAGAGGGATGATGATGTATGAAGACCCTGTTGAACTTAACAAAGATGCTGACTAGACAAAAAGATACAAAAACAAGCAACATTAACATAAAGTATATGAAAATGGAAGGAAGTGATAACCAGCAAAACTGGGGTAAAATTAAGAAAACTTCCTGACTGACAAAATCCAGGTCCATATGCTGTACCCAGCTTCTTGTAAAAGGTATTAATATCTTTGCACACTGACTTATCTTAAAGTAAACATTCCTCATAGACACTTTATAAGTTGACAAACACAGGATTAAGAACAAGAAAACTCCACTCTTCTGTAAAGGTGAATCTACAAGCCATCCGAAGATCTTTCAGGCAATAACTTGCTGCCAAGAACATACATAAATTATGCATCAGTAATGAAGGAGACAACATTAGATCTACATTAGATTTCCCTGGCTGCTGTGGGTTCCTACCTTTGGCGTTCCTCCAGTAAAACCCTCCTGACCACCTTTAGGTCTGGGTTCTTGCATCCCATCCAAACCTGCTACTCTCCTCACCTAATTTAAGGAACACAAGTTATCCCACCCTGTGGAGCCTACTCGTGGAGAAATAATAGAAACAGTAAAACCCTCCTGACCACCTTTAGGTCTGGGTTCTTGCATCCCATCCAAACCTGCTACTCTCCTCACCTAATTTAAGGAACACAAGTTATCCCACCCTGTGGAGCCTACTCGTGGAGAAATAATAGAAACAGTAAAACCCTCCTGACCACCTTTAGGTCTGGGTTCTTGCATCCCATCCAAACCTGCTACTCTCCTCACCTAATTTAAGGAACACAAGTTATCCCACCCTGTGGAGCCTACTCGTGGAGAAATAATAGAAACAGTAAAACCCTCCTGACCACCTTTAGGTCTGGGTTATTGCATCCCATCCAAACCTGCTACTCTCCTCACCTAATTTAAGGAACACAAGTTATCCCACCCTGTGGAGCCTACTCGTGGGAAATAATAGAAACAGTAAAACCCTCCTGACCACCTTTAGGTCTGGGTTCTTGCATCCCATCCAAACCTGCTACTCTCCTCACCTAATTTAAGGAACACAAGTTATCCCACCCTGTGGAGCCTACTCGTGGAGAAATAATAGAAACAGTAAAACCCTCCTGACCACCTTTAGGTCTGGGTTCTTGCATCCCATCCAAACCTGCTACTCTCCTCACCTAATTTAAGGAACACAAGTTATCCCACCCTGTGGAGCCTACTCGTGGAGAAATAATAGAAAGTATGACCTAGAGCTCCTGCTCTTCTTAATCTTTTTGTATTTTTTCCCAGTTGAGTTGTAAAACCCAAGGTCAGCACTACCAGCAGCCAACAACTAACCCCCCCCCCTCCTCTCAACCAGCTGAGCATATATTTGCCAATAATATCCCTAGCTACTTGCCCCTTGCTTTAAACCATAAGCCTTGTAAGCAGCAAGTATTGACATATCCCCTGTGGTCATAAGGTGGCCCCTACTTCTAGGGTTTTTCCTCTGGAAACCTCCTCTACCTCTCTATCTTACCTACTGTCATCCCCTTTCTGTTCCACTTTTCTCTTTCCACTTGCTCTGATATTTCTAACTTCTACTTGCTCCTTCCTTTTGACACCAAATATATTTACTTCCCCTTGCCTTACTTACCTTCTTTCTGAGCACCTCACTGATTGTTTTTCTCCTGGACCTTTTCTCATTGGGCTCTTCCCTGTTCTCACTACCTCTCTTTCATAGACCTAATCATCTCATACATACTATTACCTCTTCAACTCTCTACCTTTGCTTACTACTCTTTCCTGTATATACTCTCTACACCTCACTACTATTGCTTACTACTTTTTCCTACCTATTTTCCCTATACCTATCACTAACTCCTGTAATAAGCTTTTCCTTTCTCCAGACCGATACTATCACTACCCTTCCGTTTTCTGCCTGCCCCTTACCCTCTTCCATCTTATCCCACTTCCTCTTCTAACCTATAAATATACCTGCCCTCATTCGCGCCATTTCTCTACATTAGATTTCCCTGGCTGCTGTTGGTTCCTACCCTTGTTTTTTACTTCTATTTACTGTTGCATTTTTACTGTAACTTTTAATATGTGGCTTTACCTGTAATCTGTACTAACATTTAATGCTATATCTGTACTCTTGTACACTAGATTGGCTAAAGAAGATCTAAGGACTCGTACACGGTCTACACAGCTGATTCAGATCAGCGCGCACATTTATCTGCTCTCATTTACTTTGTACTCATCTAGGTTACAGACGGGTTTTAGACAGGGTATTAAGTCATCATCTCAGCCTCTTTAGTGCCTGGTTAGTGCCTTACCCAGACTTTGGAATTGCAGTCTCTGGCTGCAACTAACAGCTACCTGGCTTTTCACTTTGAGCAAGCTGGTAGCGTGTTCCTATGCTCAGCTAAGATTTTGGGATTGTAGTCGCTGGTCTCCATTTTCGGCAAACTGGCTGTTTAATTTGATTAGTTGTAGTAGCGTTAAAATAACTTCAATATGCTGTGTTAACAGCTTGTTTCTTACCTCTGAGCCTTTAATCATGCTTCGTTGCCTTAAATTCCCTTTACAGAATATTGTGCAAGTAGACTGCTAAATCCTGTTTCCCTGTACAGTTTATCGCACTATTTTCATAATGGCAAATAGACTGTTAAATCCTGTTTTTTATAGTGGTGCTACAGGTGTCATAACAGTGTTAGTGTATAACACATTCTCTTTAAAATAAAGGCACCTAGTGATCTATATATCCTTGGTGTACTGATCGGTAATTTTATATGATTTTAACAGTAACACCTTTAGCTCAACTGAACCCTTAGTCACTGCATTTAGGTCTTACAGGGGCTTATCACAACCCCACTTACTATAAATTGTGAAGCTTAATCTAATAGTCTAACTTACTTTTATTGCTGTTTGACTCAATACCTGAGTATTTTTGTAATCTGTGGAATTTAGCCTTGCTTTTGATGTTGTATCTATGTTTAACTGAAACTTTCTGGTCTGCTCAGATATGTCATATCAATTCTAAACTGCTGCTTTAGACAGGATAAATGTTTTACTCTGCTTCTGCCTGAACTAACTTTTACTAGAACTGTTGTGGATCTCTGAGTTTTTTACATGATAAAGTTAAATGTATTTCACTGCTGTGATACTGCCTGTATTAACTTCAATTAGAACTGTTGCTGAACTCTGAGTTTTTTAATCAGGTATATGACATGTGTATTTTATAGTAGTGCCTTCTGTAGACTGTGCTTGTTCTAAATCTAAAGTATCTCCTTTCTCTCCTTCTTTTCTCAGCAGTAAAACCCTCCTGACCACCTTTAGGTCTGGGTTCTTGCATCCCATCCAAACCTGCTACTCTCCTCACCTAATTTAAGGAACACAAGTTATCCCACCCTGTGGAGCCTACTCGTGGAGAAATAATAAAAAGTATGACCTAGAGCTCCTGCTCTTCTTAATCTTTTCCCAGTTGAGTTGTAAAACCCAAGGTCAGCACTACCAGCAGCCAACAACTAACTCCTCTCAACCAGCTGAGCATATATTTGCCAATAATATTAAGCAGCAAGTATTGACATATCCCCTGTGGTCATAAGGTGGCCCCTACTTCTAGGTTTTTTCTCTGGGAAACCTCTCCTACCTCTATACCTACTGTCATCCCCTTTCTGTTCCACTCTTTCCACTTGCTCTGATATTTCTAACTTCTACTTGCTCCTTCCTTTTGACACCAAATATATTTACCACTTCACTGATTGTTTTTCTCCTGGACCGGTCCTACCTTTATCTGTAATAGGGACACACCTTTAAACCTCCTATCCAATCAAATCACTACATAACTCTCTGAGTTCATTACACCTTCTCTTCTCATATTTACTCCACCTCCCCTCTCTTAAACACTATTTATACCACATTATATCCCTACCTCCTACCCCACCCTCTTTAATTTCTTATTTCTCTCTTTAAACTTTACTTCATCTCACTTCCTCCTACTTCTCTGCATAACTACTTTGATACCACTATGCCCACACTAACTATACCTGCTTTACTAAGACTACTCATCTTTTTACTATTGTTATCATCTCTTGTAACTTCCTACATCATAACTTCTTATGAATACTCTCAGACTCTCTACACCACTGCCCCCTAAGGCACCTCCACATTAACAACATCTTCATCTTCATCCTATTTGCATTCACCCTCTCAGTCCATCTACCTTCTAGCCAAATATCACAGATTAGTACACTGCAAATTCAAAAAACCTATACCAAAAACAAATGACATTCACTATAATCTTAAACCAAAGATATATCCTACTCTTCTCCACTTACTACAAGATGGTGATATTCACCCCAATCCTGGTCCACATCATACTACAACCATCATAGAACAAAACCTAACTAAACCTTTATCCCTCTCTTACTCTAAACCTTCAAACTCTTTGTCTATTGCCCATCTTAATGTAGTATCTGTAACAAAATTACTCAACTCCATGCCCTTCTTGAAACTGAGAAATTTGATATTTTATGCCTATCAGAAACTTGGTTAAAACCCTCAATTAAAGACATCGAAATTACCCCACCTGGTTATAGCATTATTAGGTAATAATAGGAAAGGAGGCGGTGTAGCCATCCTATATAAAGCAAAACTTAAACTGATTCCTCTAGACCTAACTCTTACTCAAAATAATTCTGCTGAAGTAATTAGCTCTAAAATACAAATCAATACCAATAAAGCCATTAACATCATATGTGCATATCTCCCCCCTGGAAATAACAACAATACCCTTGAAGATATACTCTACCAACTCTCTATCAAACTTCCACAAGAAACACTAGTCCTTGGTGACTTTAATATAGATTGGCATTCCTGTAACAATGCTTACCCTACCTCACATATCAACCTCTTTGGCTTCAAACAACTTATCAATACTCCCACTAGAACCAATAAAATAAACAATAAAGCTTCTACCTTAGACTGGATCCTCACTAATACCCCCCTGCAAACCTACCAAACAGGTATTCTTCCTGACGACCTTAGTGACCACTCACTAACCTATATAATTAGAAGCAAAACCAACTTAACCTTACCCACAACCTTTAGAACCCTTCATTCAAAGAAACATTTTAACCCTGATCGGTTTCAAGCTGAACTTTTCCAATGTCATTGGGCCCCACTAAAACATCTCCCACTCAACAAAGCAGTGGAACACTTCAACTCAACATTCTTAGCAATTCTTAATCGAACCATTAGAACTAAAACTAAAACTGCTCCCTGGCTAACCACAAATACTAAGCATAAAATCACCCTCAGAAATAAATCTTACCAAAAGTCAAATAGACCACCAAAAGTTTAGAGAGCTTAGAAACAGTACAAAAAGCCATTCTTACAGACAAAAGAACTATTACTTTCAACTTCAAAAACTACCAAAAAGGAACCCAAAATTCTGGTCCAGCATCAATAGTCTGTTGACCCCGGCCAAATTATTACAACCAACCCTCAGAACTCTGACCCTGATAATCCCACACTAACTGCCAATAACTTTAATTCCTTCTTCACCAATTCTATACAAATTCTAGCCAACCAACTATCTCCTGATACTTCTCAACTACCTCCAAATACCTTAATAAATACCATTCCTCCCTTCAACTACAACCTGTATCTACCTCCTATATACAATCTCTTATCCAAAAACTTAAACCTACCACCCTTCCGCTGATAAGCTTCCTGCTGAATTCCTACAACTAGCAGCAAAAGCCATTGCTTACCCTGTCTCTATCTTAATAAACAGATCAATAAAAGAAAGTAAAGTCCCAGCAATCTGGAAAGTATCACATATCATTCCCCTCCATAAAGGAGGCAAATCTTACGACTTCTCCAACTATCGTCCCATAGCACTTTTATCCCTTAGCTAAAATCATGGAAAAATGCATACATAAACAACTACTCAACCATCTCCTCAATAATAGCCTTCTGGCAGACACTCAACATGGTTTCAGACCTGCTCACAGTACTACCACAGCTCTTCTCTCCTTCACCAACACAATAAACCTAAACCGTAATAACAATAATCTTACATCTTCTCTCTTCATAGACCTATCAAAAGCCTTTGATATGGTAAATCATACACTTCTTCTCCACACACTAAAATCTATTGCCCTGGAGCCCTCTTCCCTAACCTGGTTTTCTTCCTATCTTGACAATCGTCTGGAAAAATTCTCTCTCTGCTCTCCTCCCTATCTCTTTAGGAGTTCCACAAGGGTCTATCCTAGGCCCACTTTTATTTTCCATCTTTATTAATGACCTTCAATCATCTATACCTAATACTACCTGCATACAATATGCAGATGATTCCACTATAATTTGCACTGCCTCTTCTCAAACAGAACTCCAGTTTCAAACACAATCAGCCTTCTCAACTGTTGAACAGTGGTTCTCCAATCGCTGTCTACTCCTTAACCCCCAAAAAACTAAATTATTACATTTCTCACCTACCCGTTTTGTTAAACTTCTGTATTACTGCATCTGATAACACCATTATTTCTCCTGACTCCTCAACTAAACTTCTTGGTGTTACTATTGATAATTATCTTAACTTTGATTGTCACATCAACAACACAATAAAAGCCCTTAATAAAAAGATTGGATCCCTATACAGAATAAAGTCCTTCCTTACACCTGAAACTAAGATAACCCTAGCCCAAACACATCTTATTTCTACCCTTTTGTATGCATCTCCTATTTACACTAATCTATCTAAAAGCAACCTTAAGAAACTCACTACATCTTACCACAATATTGCCCGCTTTGCCACCATATCACAATTCAGAACTCACCACTGTCTAAACCTACAACAACTACACTGGCTGGAATTCCCTAATAAACTTATTTTTCAACAACTCTTAATTGCACACAAAATTCTATACCAACCTTCTAAAACTCCAGCTCTTTCCAAACTCTTGACTCCTATATCAACCTGAAACAACTCCTCTGACAAATTACTTGTTAATATTACCAAAACTATGAACTCTGCAGGCAACTGCCTTTTCTAACTCAGTAGGTAAAGTATGGAATAATCTTCCATCTGATCTGTCCTCTTTGCATACTCTTCCACTCTTTAAAAAACAACTTTTAATACATCTTAACAAATTCTGGCTTTGCTCTTGTACCAACCCAGACTAGCTTGTTGGCATCCTTAACTCTATCATAAACTTTTCTCATCCACTTGGATTTTATCTTCTTCCTCAACTGATATATTACCCCTATTTATTGTAAATATTACATATCTCTTTTTACCAAAAAAAACCTTGTGTATTATCTACCATGGTTCAATACTACCTTTTATATACTTTATGATCTCATACCTTATTATATTGTTTTGCTAGGATTGTTCTGAATTAATTAAAAGCTATAATATTTGTATGTTCATTTTTCCTTTGTATAATCACACTTGTACTATGTCTTCTTATGTATTTCCAATATTGTATCTAACCTCAGGAGCTTTTCTCCCCGGGCCTCCACTGAAAATGGACATTAATCCAGCTGGACTAGCCCGGTCAACAAATGTAAAATAAAATAAATAAAATAAACAGCTTACAGTCACTTAAATAAAACAAAGAAATCACATCACTAGAACAGAAAGTAATAAAACAAAATTATATGGAAGAAATTAGCATTTACTTATTAAACAAAGGCATAAAAGATAGATGTAAAAAAGGGTAGAACTCAAGTATAGCACAGACACACCAAAAAAAAAAATGACACTACTACACATTAAATGATTACAGAATGCTTGCAGATGTGTAAACTATATCACACTTTGCTACATTAAATAGCCATCACTATAGGACAGCTGCAAACCACTTTATTTATTCATTTATTTGTTTTTGTCTACTGGAAAAGTCCAACTGGGTAATACCCATTTCCAGTGGTGGCCTGGGAAGAAAAGCTCCATTTGCTTACATTTCATTGTACTAAGTTGCAGTTAAACACAGAATAGCTACATTTCTATTTACATTTATACACAAACAGTAGTTACATTTATACATTCTAAGATTTTATAGAGGTGGAAGTTATTGAAGAGAAAGCCCATGTGCAACTTAGTGGATTGTACAGACAGCAGTTATGTATAAAAATTGTTTGATCATTTCAGTGAGAGACTGAGTGTATTCTGTTTAAGGAGAGCATATTGAGAGTATCGTATGGTGAACACAAAGTCTCAACCTTGAGATGAGAATGTGCAGAACCAGAACTGGCTAAGATGCTGTTTAAGCAGTGGTTTAGAATTACTGAGTTTGTCAGAGAGTTTTGTATGTGTGGGAATACAATTACACAGTTTAGCAATGTATTGGGAGTAGAGTGAGTCTCCTGCAACATTATTTGACTTATATGTAAGTAATAAAAATGTGTAACTAGAGCGAATATCCCTTGCTGGACAGTAGGTCAGTAATAAGTTATGCAGTGCAGGGCATTTTTCTAGACAATGAATGAGTTTGTGTGCTGTAATTTGTTGTGAATATGTTAGGCAGTTGTGTAGGCAGTTGTGTAGTTCAAGCCAGATTAATTACTTTAGGCCAAGGGTTTTCAACTGATGTGCCACAAGAGGTTGACAGGTGTGCCGCAAGAAAAAAAGAAGTTATGTACTTAAATAACATTCTATGTGTGTTGTCCACCTTGACCTTTATTCTCACTGATGGGTCAGATCCGATGTGTTGCATCTGTCTCGGCCTTTCCAAAAGCTCAAGGTCTTCAGCAAAGCTTGTGGACATCCTTTCCTACCCATAATGCAGTTTCCCAAGTTTACCTGCCATGAAATCGTAAAATGAGCAAAAACCTCTTTTATATGGAATAATACCCAAGGTACATACATTTACCATTGGGCCAAAGGCAGTTTTTCTGAGGCTATGCAGATCCATCAATTCAGTAACTACTCTGTCTCCCAGGAGTGTAAGAAGAGGGCATGGAGGGTGGGTTGTGAGAATAAAGGTCGAGATGGACAACACACATGGAACGTTATGGTAAGCACATAACTTCTTTGTGTGTTGTTGTCAATCTCACCTTTATTCTCACTGATGGAACCACGTCCCAAGCACCTGACTCTTGGCTGGCTCATGGGAGTATATTCCTCAGAACCATAGAACCAAAAGAGGCTCCACTCCTGGAAGCCAAATTCAGTTTGTAATGAGGAATGAAATTCTGAGGTTTTGGCCATGTAGCTGCAGCACAGATATTGGCGCAGGGTAACCTTGCTTGGAAAGCTGCCGATGTAGCTATCGACTTAGTGGAGTGCGATTTAACAGGGAAAGGAAGAGGCCTGTTTTTAGAGCTGTAGATGTAGGATATACAAAAGGTGAGCCATCTAAATAAGGTAACTTTTGAAACTGGTTGACCTTTTCTAATCTCAGAATAGGATATAAAGAGTTGATCAGATTTCCTAAATTCTGAAGTTCTGTGCAAGTAAAAGAGTAGCTGTCTATGCACATCCAGAAGAAGCAAAGAGTATTCACCTTTGTTTTGGTAATTTGAGAAGAAAACTGGCAGCTCAATAGAGGTTTTGATTACTTTCCAATACAATCTTTGGAAGAAAAGAAGGATTAGTGTGTAGAGAAACTCTGTCCTTATGAAAAAAACAGGTATGGGGGCTTGATAGACAAGGCTTGCAACTCTGAAACTCTTCTAGCTGAGGTAACTAAAGAGTGTTTTACAAAATAGAAATTTTACATCACATGTGGCCGAAGGTTGGAAGGGGGACAAATGATGTTTATTAATATGACATTTAGATCTCCGGGAGGAGTTGGATTTTTCTATGAGGGTCTTATCTTTGCTCCTTTCAAAAAGGCTTTACAGAGTCTGTGTGACATAACTGTAGAGCCATTTTCTCCAACATGAAAATTTGAAATTGCTGTCAGTTGGACTAACAGTAGAAGCAGCAACTGCATTATGAAAAGGTTTCACTACAAATTCCAGGACAGAATGTATGGGCACAGAAAAAAGAGCCAACTGATTATCACTTGCCATATTACAAACCTATTCCGTTTACTCTTGTACAATCTTTGTGTAGAATATTTATGGGAAGACTACAAAATGTGCTTTACTGGGAAGAAAGGAGAGGAAACCTGGTGATCAGGGGAATTGTAGCAGCCAAGCTGTCAATTTGAGGTTGTGTAGACTGGAATGTACCATTCCTGATGGATGAGTCAGAAGGTCTGGAGCAGGGTCCAGAATCAAGGGTTCATCAGGAAGATGAGGCTGAAGGAAGGGAAACCATATTTGATGAGGCCAATAGGGGGCAATCAGGATTATCGTAGTCTCCAACAAACTTGCTTTCTGTATCAACTTGGGAATCAGGGGAATTGGAGGGGAAAGCATAGAGGAGTCCCGCAGGTCAGTCGTGAATAAGTGCATCCCTTGGTGAATATGTGCATCCCTTGGTGACTCCCCAGTGAGAGGGATCAGAGTAAAGTAGTTGCTGCATTTGGCATTGGTGGGTGATGCGAAGAGATTGCAGCAAGGCTGGACCCATTTCCGGAAAATCTCTTCTGCAACTTTCTGATTGAGGGACCACTCTTGTTGCCATAATACGGCTCCAGTCAATTTGTCTGCAATCACATTGGATTTCCCCATGATGTGTGTTGCAATCAGAAAATGGTTGGAGGGCATTGTCCATTGCCAAACTCTTACAGCTTCTTGACAAAGGGGGTAAGATCTGGTTCCTCCTTGTTTATGTACCAGACTACTGACATTCTGTCTGACTGAACTGCTATCATTCTTAGAGGGAGAGTGTCCTGAAATGCTTGCAATGCAAAGAGCACCACCTTCATCGCTAGGACGTTTATGTGCAAGCGAGCCTCATGTTCCTGCCAGATGCCTTGAACTGTCTTCACCAGATAATGCCCCCCCCCCCACTCTATCTGGGAAGTGTCCATGTTCACTATGGCTTGGGGTTGGGGGGGGTGAAGAGACAAGCTTGAGATACTAAAGGAGAGTGAATCCACCACTTGAGATCCTTTTTGCAGCAGTTGGTTATGAGGATCTTGTGCAACACTGGTAAGTCTAGGATTGACCATTGTGCAGAACGTAACCAGTGAATTATCCTCATATGCAGGCGAGCTAGGGGAATGAATACAATAGATGCTGCCATCTTCCCCAAAACCTGTAGCACCTGTTTTGCAGTGGCTTGTGTCTTCCTGATTAACAGTTTCACATGTAAGTGGAGATAATGCACTCTGTTGTAAGGGAGTCTTGCTATTAGCATAGTATTAAGTTTTGACATGGCTCTAGAGCAGATTTGTCATAATTTATGGTAATGCCTAGGGAGGAGCAAAGCGTAAGTGTACAGTCCCTCGCTTATAGCAGGAAAAGCCTGCTCAGGGTGGTTATGAGACAGTCACCCAGACACGGAAACACTTGGAATCCTCAGAGTGTCAGGTCAGCTGCCACTACTGCCATGCATTTGGTGAACACTCTGGGGGTTGTAGTGAGACCAAAGGGCAGAGCTCGAAACTGGAAGTGACTGGCTCCTAGCCAGAAATGCAAGTACCTTCTGGATCGCCTTTTCATTGGAATGTGGTAGTACGCATCCTGAAAGTCTACAGAGCACATCCAATTGTCTTTTTCCAGAAATGGAAGTATTGACTGGAGTGTCACCATCCGGAAGTTGGTATTTTTATAGAATTGTTTAGTTTGCTGAGATCCAAGATTGGTTTCCAGTCCCCTGTTTTCTTTGGAACTAAAAAGAATCTTGAGTAAATTCAACATCCTCTCTGGTCTGTGGGAACTTCTTGGGTGACTCTTTTTCTTAGCAACTTTTGTATTTATAATGCTGTTTGTTCCTTTTGACTGGGAGGAACGATTGAAACTGACTTGTTTACAGGAGTGGGGAAGGAGAAGGGAATCGTATATCCCCTGGATATTATGTCCTGCACCCATCTGTCATTTGTTATCTTTTGCCAGGTTTTGACATGCAGAGACAATCACCCCCCCCCCCAACTGCCTCCAAAGGTGAGCAGTGAGCAGTAGGCACTCCTTCAGGGGTGCTGAAAGGGTCTGCCAAAAATAGATTCTCTAGAGCCCTGATTCTGCAGGCCTCTTCTGCCGCGAGGGCAGCATCTTCCATTATTGTTCCTCTCTGCCCCTGGGGGAACTCACACCTTGTGTGTCCTGGTAAGACCTCTGTGATTTCTTGAATCACATCTTTCCACTACCTCTATGACCCTTTGGGAACAGTCTAGTAGGTACGGAAAAACTTACTCCAGTGGCAGACAATGTCTTATCTTCCTGTTCACACCTGGTCAGCGTTTCATTTACTTTAGGCCCAAAGAGAGATGAGCCATCAAAGAGGGCACTAATGAAGGAAGACTTGAAGGGCTCCACACAATCACAAAGACACATCCAGGCCTGTCTCCTGATAGAGATGCCTAAACCCACTACCCTACTCCTCCATCTGCTGCATATGAAATGAGTCTCATGAATGAGTCGACAACAAATTGAGGGTAGCGAGCTGTACGTTGATCTTATCTGCTGCCGCATCAGCTACAGCTCCTTGGGGGGCATCTGATAGTTCCTTTAACAGGTCCCTCTGTAGTCTAGTGAATTTGGTAAGGTAGTTCAGCAACCATAAGGTATAGGCCGCTGATGAAAAGACACACTTCACATACCTATCCATACTTCTGGAATCCTTATTAGGAGGATGGATACAGGAACTGGTCTTGGAAAGTTCCTTTTCCGTGGCAGCCACCACGACCATGGCATCAACTGCTACACCTTTGGTAAAGAAAGTCTGATCCTTTGGAGTTGTAATGTATTTGTCTGGCCTCCTAGGAGTGGGTTCTATAGAATCTGGTGTCTCCCAAGCCTTCCAAGAAATTAACTCAGTAAGCTCATCAAAAGAAGGGGTCAACCAAGAGGTTGAAGGGTGAGAAGTGAAGGGCGTTGGGTATACAGACTCCTCAGCCAAAGGGGAGAAGGACTGCCAGTCACCTCTCTGTTTTATAACTTCTAGGATGCCTCCAAAGGAGATGTGCTCAAGAGGTGACCGTGGGGACTCTTTTGCTTCATCGAGGTCGGTATTGGACGTGATGGACTCCTCTGGGGAGTCTAGATTCTTCCTCTTGCATGTTCTCTTCCAAGGGACTTCGTCAGTGGGGTATTCTGTGGAAGTTTCAGAAGAGGTGGAGTCCCCTGAGGGATAAGGTCTTGGATCCCTGCAGTCCTGTGGATAGGTGTGACTATACAAACACACCTGTGCCGACGAGGGAGGAAGATCCAAGTAGGATTGCGCCTGAGACTGGGGAGTAGTCATCTCCCTCCTCATGACTTTGACGGCAGTCTGCCTCCACTCAGAACTCCCCAGACCTGACAAACAAGATGTCGGGGCCAAAGGAATCTGCGGAGCAGAAGACAGAGGCTCCAAAGCTGAGGTAGGAGCTGAACCCATCTGTGCCAGGGCCAGATCTGAGTCAGCTCCAAAGACCTGAACAGTGAGTGTTGTCTCCCACAGGTCTCCTACTCTGACTGGGCAGAGATGCTCGGGGCAGATACTGGATCCGAGGAGCCAACAGGTCCTGGGCCCAATACAAATGCAAGCTGGATATCGGAGTCTTCTGGCTCTGAAACTGAAGGACAGACTGGAAAAGGAGCAGGCCCCGAAGGGGAAGATTGTGTCTGATCTCCCTCGTTTGCACTCAGATCCAAAAGTAACTTGGCCAGGGCAGGTGTCTTTAGAAGCTTTTGCACCACTCTATCCACATCTTCATCTGAGAGACTCCAAGCTGACCGGGTAGAAAGTGTCAGTGATCTGGATTCGGTCAAAAATGGTGAAGAGAGCCAAGAAGGAATAGGCTACATAGATGGAGATTGGCTCTGATACTGAGATTCAGAAGGCAATGGGAATTTTGGAGCCGAGGAGTCAGTAGTAGTAGACTTCGGAGACGGAGGTTCTTTCTGCTCAGATAAAGTCTTTGATCCAGAGGTTCCTGCCTGATCCAAAGGCTGAGTCTGACTGGACATTTTAGGCTGCTTTGGTTAAGGGACTGAAGAAGATTAAGGAACCAGGTAATGATGTTTCCCCGCTTTATCAGACTTATCAGATTTCGGAGAAGAGGAAGCAGGAGAAAATAGCCTCAGAAAATGGGGTTTTCAATAACCCTTCAAGTTCAGTTTATTTCTGCGTTCCATAGGTGCTCTTAGAATGCATGGCAAATGGAACAGGACTCTTGCAGGTGAAGGGGCCCCAAACAGTACACACAAAGTATGTGAGCCACGGAAGGGCATCTTCTTACTGCACTTTTCACATTTTTTTAAATCCTAGAGCCTTCCCTTCCTTTTGAGACATGTTTGAGACGTACAGCTACAAAACTAATCAGCAGTACAGCTACAAAACTAATCAGAGAAAAAGGAAGACGACTATTATTATTATTATTAATTTTTTTATATATATAAGCAATAAAGGGGGTGTTGGGTCTATAAGATCCTTCTTGCAGCATGGCAAATGAGATCAGGAAGATGGGGAACTGCATTATGGGTAGGGAAGGATGCCTGCAAACTTTGCTGAAGACCTCGAGATTTTAGAAAGGCTGAGACAGATCTGACATATCAGATGCAACCCGTCAATGAGAATAAAGGCAAGATTGACTGTGAAGATAGGTGAAGGCTGCCAGCCTAGCCAGATAGAATTTTGTAGATAATTCTGTCATTTGTAAATATTACTATAAGCCACAGGCTTGTTCTCTTAAATGGAAGAAAATGCTGTTAAGTGTGGAACTGCAAAAATGTAGCAACAGTGCACTCTGCTGTAGGAAGGCTGATAAGTCAAGCATTGTGTAATTGTTTGATGTCAAAACTCAGAGCCGAGATGTCTAAATGAAGGAATTCTTCCTATCGTTTTGAGGCCAAAGTTAATGGCTAGAATTTACATGTATAATTTATTTTATTGCTCTGGCTTCCTGACCAGCTGCAAGATTAAATAGGCTATTAACCTCTAAGTTTCTGTTAGCCTGGAAAAACAGAAAATTGTTAATGATGTAATGTGAAGCAGCACTGTGTTATCAATTTAAAGAGAGAGAGAATCAGAGAGCATTTAGCATTTGTCTTTAGAACATCCAACATCAACAGCACTACTTTGTTCTATATGTAAGTTTATTTTAGAACTGTGTTTTCTCTTAGATATAGCTAGGAAACAGGAAGATTAGATTAGTTTTTTCTGTACTGATGTCAGAACTTTTCTAGTGTATTATTTTGAGCATTTCTCTGTGATCTCTGAACTCGTGACTAGCACTGTGTAGTAAGAAATATTGTCTTGTGTTTTTATTATTTATTATTAAATATTTTGAAACCTTTCAACTGTGGCTGTTTTGTGTAATTAAACCAGCAGCATGACACAAAAGAACAATGACTGATACATAAGAGAAGAAAAAAAACTTGTGTTTCAGCTTCTTTTTATAAGCCCCAAAGCTTATCTATCTAAGGCTTTCAGTTTAAGAAAGCATGCCAATGACAATGAGTCATTTAAGCCTGGCCACTGTGTGGCATTTGTTTTAATTTGCCAAAGTCCCTCATGTTTTTCTAGTATTAACGTCCAGAGGCCCCCTCTTTTATCTAGTTTGAGGGCTTCAATGATGGCAAATTTAAAACTATGGTCCATTACGTCATGCTGCTAGCTTAATTATTTTACTTATGGTTTTAAACATGTTTTTAAGATTAATATGTAAAGCTGCTGAATTTTAAACATTTATATATTTAAATGTTATTTAAGATGTACTTATGTGCTATATTATTTTATTTGATGGGTTTTATGAGACGTATGAGGGATGCATTTACATATTTAATTGATTGTGCTTTTGGGTTGATCTGGTGCAGTGATTAGGGGGCGTGCATTTTATTCAAAATGTTATAAAAACAGTTGAATAGCTTGGTATGGTATTCTGAAGAAGTCGCTGAATAAGCAAAGACAAAAGCTCTTAATTTATTGACTTTTTGTTTTATTTTAAAATAAGTGTATTGAATAAAGCTTTTCTATGGACCTGACTTTACAGCATACTTTTTGGGATCCCAGCTCTGCTTAGTGCCTTTTGGTGTTTATTAGTTGTGACTGTGTGCGTCCTTGTGACACTTACCATATGGTTAATAATATCGCACAGTAAAAACTGGACACCCTTTGTTAACAGCCTTTTTAGTAGCTGATGAAAATTAGTGGGTGGTGGCAGTGATTTCTAACATATAGCCTGGGTAAAAGGGGCAGAGCTGATGAAACGGTGCCAACCTTCCCCAGGAGTATCTGTGTGGTTGTATATAACTCTTATCTCAAAGTGTGTGTGTGTGTGTCAGCTACTTGGGCAGGAACACAAAGCACTGGTTGGACAGAGAGGGTGCTGGAGGTTTTAGCTTGCCCACCAGGCTGAGATCTGGACCCTATAGCTGTGCCAGTGGGGAGTCTTATTAGGGATCTGGAGAAAAAAGGAGAAACCAGCCCCAGACTGACTGTGATCTCTGTGTGCTCTTAAGGGAAATTGTACTTTACTGTCTGTGTATTTGTTATCTTTCCCCAATGTAGACACCCCTCACTTGAGGCTTCTTGATTGCTGGGCCAGTGTACAGGTGTCACACTGACAACATATCATGAGTAGTATTCTCTTCAGAGAAATCCATTACTAAACTCCCACACTTCAGTGTCTTTTCTTTGCAAAGCATACCATCACCAAATATGCCTAATATTACATCAGAGATGCGATTGGAGGTTGCAGTCAGGTGACGACTACAACTGTTGGATGAACTTGGTCCTAGACAGTACAACATACGAAAAAGTCAGTTGTAACCAGATCAATGGAGCATACAAGTCGATCAATGGGATTCTTTCTGACTTGTTCCTGGAAGGGAGTATAGACATTGATACATACCATTATTTGTCTATGCCTGCTCCAGTTATACCAACCTTTTTCGGAACCCCAAAGATACATAAAAATCTAACTAACCCACCATTTAGACCTATTGTGGATGGTCGTGGTTCCATACCATATGCTTGTGCTAAATACATTGACTCCAAGCTTAAACCAATACTTAAGTTGGAACAACAAATTTGTCAGGACTCATGACATTTTCTTAAGTCCATTAATAACTTGGACTTTAAGGACAATTTAGTGTTTCTTGCAGTGGACATTAAGGATTTGTATACTGCAATCCCTCAACTAGTTGGTATTGAGTGGGTTAGGGATTTTTTGCACATGAGAGGCATGGACAACCAAGAGGTGCATGTCATTGAAACTCTCCTTGAGATTGTACTACTTAACAATTTTCTGTTTTTCAACAATGAATTTTACCTCCAGACAAGTGGCGTTGCTATGGGAGCTGCATGTGGCAGCAGTTTTGCTAACACTGTCATGGCTTACTGGGAAAGGTCCTATTTGTTTGATTCCCCTACCTTTAAGAACAATGTGGTCTGGTACACTAGGTACCAGGATGACATGTTCTTTCTATGGAAGGGTGAAGTAAACTTGATAGATAAATTCATCAGTAAGATTAAAACTTATACTACCGTTTTGGATTTTACCTTCCAAATTGGCACAGACTACATTGATTTTTTTAGATATTCGTCTAGCAAAGGACCTTGTTAACGAAAGATTTAAAGACACTATATACCGTAAGCCAACCTATTCCAATGCCTTTCTGCATTTTTCTACTTGTCACCCTTTACACCAGAAAAAAGCAGTGGTGAAGGGACAAGCAGTAAGGGCTGCCAGAATGGTTAGTGACTTCAATGATTTTATTACTGAATGTGACTTGTTAAGATCCATGTTTAATAGGAGAGGGTGTCCAATGGCCTTTGTGGCCACTGTGTTTGAAGAAGTCATTAGTAAAAGGTCATCAGGCCACTTTACCCCCCCCCCCGTTACACAAAGGTTATAACATGCCATAGTCACACACTAACATTTTAGCATCTCCTGCTTCAACAAACATACAGGAGGGAGACAAATCAACTAGACTGTTACCAACTTACTCACTTGACTCTAGAGTCTTTAGAGAAATTGTCAACAAGAACTGGGCATTTATTTCGGAAGATCCCCACCTTAGAAGTTCTTTAGGTTTGACACCCCAATTAACTTTTAGGAGGGGCGTAAACCTGAAAGGTTTGGTTGAAAGGCCGAAAAGGACTTCTAAATTTAATACAGGCATGACAAAATGTGGGAGATGTCGTCAATGCAAGTTCATTAAATTAACTGACAGAGTAAAAATCAGAAATACAGTATATTACATCCATGATAGATACAACTGTGATTGTCTAGGAGTTGTTTATGGAGCTTTCTGTGACGGTTGCGAAGCATTTTATATCGGGAAAACAGAGAGGAAATTATAACAGAGGATTTATGAGCACCAGTACAGCATTATGAACAAAACTAGTACTAGTGCTTTAGCCAGACACACCTTTATTTTCACAAGTCACAATTTCTTATTTGTGGTTTTACAACAAGTAGAACATAACAAAAGAGGGGGGCCCTGGGAACTCAAATTAGAAGAGGCTGAAGTGGAATGGCAAATTGCAACTGTTGCTTACTCTTTTCCATGGTTAAATGAAGCCTTATCTATCAAGAGCTTGTTGAAGCTTAAAGCCCTGGCAAGATAGGGGTGGCAGCTTGTTTGTTTCACACAAAAACATTTAAAACATCTAACTGTCTTTTCTTCCTTTTATATTTGTTTATGAGTAATACTTTCTATGGTTTTATATGTTTTTACATGTATAACACCACAAGGCAGGGCGTACAAGTCTTGTATGATGTATTTACATGTTTTTTTTTTTTTACATTAACATAATGTAGCTCAATTTAATAACATAACATAATATATTTCTATGCTACACATTTACACAGTACACACTTTATTTATTATCATTATTTTTTATTTTTTATATAACAATGGCCTATTTTTAAGCATCATTTACCATCCCAACTGTATTTGTATTTATTTTTTGTTTTGGGTTGGAAATGGTAAACTTTTTATTAACTTTTTTAGATGCTTAAGACTATCATTTGGGCAACATGGTTAATTAGTCAATGTTGCTTTAAATATTTAAAGCTACATGACATCATGTACTTGGGCTGGCCCAGCCCACTGACTCAGCAGGTTTGTGTTAGGTTTTTAAACTGGGAAGTGAATAGTTTTTACTTGTCTGAAGAAGCTGAAGTATTTTGTTCAGTGAAAGCACTTACGTACAATAAACAGTTGGATATTCCATTGCCTGCTCGTTTTCTTTTCTTGTTTCAGTTTTGCTAGTTTGGATTTGCATTTTTTAGTTGGTGATGAAGAATATGAAAAGGAGGTTTTAAAAATTCCAATGTCAGATGAAACCATTTGTCAATGTATACAAGATTTGTCCCAAGATGTTGAGTTGCAAGTGATATCTCACATTAAAGAAGTAGATATGTTTGCTATTCATCTGGATGAATCAACTGAAGTCACTGGCAAAGCTCAACTTCCAGCATTCAGTTAACTGTATTTATAAAGAAGAAATTATAGAAAAGTTTTTATTTTGATGACCACTCCCAGAAACAACGAGGGGCCAAGTTGTTGATAATTACTCCAGTTCTTGTAACTTCTCTTGGGATTCCTGCATCAGTATTTGTATGGATGGTGCCCGCTCTATGTCAGGAAGTGTAAAAGGATTTGTTACACTGGCTCAAAAAAATAATCTTAGACTTATTTTTCCTCATTATTTCCTCCACAGAGATGTACTAGAACCAAAATCATTGGTACCTGAGCTGACAACAGTCCTTATCGAGACTGTCACAACTGTCAATTATATAAAAAGCAGGCCATTACATTCAAGATTGTTTGCAGCACTATGTTCCTTAATGGAAGCTTCTCACACACAGTTGTTACTGCATACAGAGGTTAGGTGATTATGTTGTGGTCAAGTTCTATCAAGATTTTATGAACTAAAAGAGGAAGTTCTAATTTTTTTGACAACTCAACAATCTCAGCACATTTTCTCAGTGATGAGCTTTGGTGCAATAATGTTACATCTTGCTGATTTATTTCAATATTTGAACACACTCAGTAAAAGTATACAAGGAGAGTGTGAAAATATTCTTACTTCCACTGACAAAATGAATGCTTTCAAAGAAAACTGAATACTTTGAGAAGAAAGAATCAGAAGAGAAAATCCAGTAGAAATGTCTGCGCTAACAAAAAGGTACAAACTGGATGGAAATCTTAAAGATCTAATTTTACAAACTTTAAGATTACTTAGTACAAATACTGAAAAATATTTCCTCTCAGCTGACATATCATCCTTGGAATGGATGAGAGATCCATTTGTCTTAAGTGCGTGCAAATTGGTAAATTTAAATATTACAGAAGAAGAAGAAGAGTTAACAGAGATACAAAATGACAGATGATTAAAACTTAAACATTCAACAACAGATACTAGTTCACTTTGGTTATCTCAACAGTGAATTTCCCAATATTACAAAAAAAGCAATAGAAGCACTTCTTCCCTTCTCCATGTCATATTTGTGTGAATCAAGCTTTTCCACAATGAATAAAAATAAATCATGGCTAGAAACCCTGTAAGGCAATTGGTTTGACTTCCATTCCTGCTTGACATCAATATGCTTCTGCTAGTCTAAGAAGGGAAGTAATCTTATATTTATTCTCATGTTTCAAAACTTTCACTACATTTGGGTCCTGTGAGATCAGCAGATATGTATGCAGTCCCACGATTGCAGATCTATACATGTAATCAATTTCAAGGAGGCCCATACCTCATTCGGAATGGGGAATATATAATCATGGTAAGCACTGATTTTTATAAATCATTTGGTGAGCATGAAGCATCCCTCTTGTTTTCCTATCTAATCTATCCAACATGTTTTGGGGACAGCCAATCACTCCAAAACAGGACAGGAAGAGCAAATTGGTTTATAGCTTGAATTTTGCTCCTAGATGTCAACGCTGTTCCCAGGATTTATTTAAGTCTTCTAAAATATTCCTTACTAAGTTTTATTCACAATTGTTCATGTGTTATTGTTGATCCTTCTTCAGTTCCCTAATCCTCTTGCTCAAGTTCTCTTATATCACATTTTTGTCCCAAATTGATAGTTTCTTGGTGTTGCAGTTTTCCTGCTTTAAAGGCTGCTTTTGCACACTTATCGAGACCAAATGACACTCTTACATCATCTGAAAATGTTTGGACTACTTGCAGTTGTGCTTTCAGTTCCTCATCTGATGAGCTATATAGTTTTAAATCATCGACAAAGAGAAGATGACAAGTCTTTACACTTTGTTGTTTTCTAGTAGCCAAATTATAGCCATGACCTATAATCTGTTAAGAAGACATCTTAATGGGTTAAGGGCAAGACAGAATAGCAGAGGTGACGGGGAGTCACCCAGGAATATCCCCCTTTGGATTTTTATCCCTGGAATAATAATTTGTCCTTTGTCATGGCTTAATTGCAAAGTGGTCTGCTACTGTTTCATGGTCACTGTAATGTAGTTGATCAGTGTAGGATGTATCTTATACATTTTTAAGCACTCTTTTATCCATGAATGTGGGATACTATCAAATGCTTTTTAGTAGTCAATCCATGCCATACTTAGATTCGCCCCTTTTTACAGTTCTCCATTATGATTTTATTTAGCAACAGATGATCCTTTGTTCCATATGACTTTCTTTTACTGTCCTTTTGTTTTATTGCATGATTAAATTTTCTTCTAAATGACTATAAACTCTGTCGGCATCAATTCCAGTGTATAGTTTATACGTAGTTGGAAGGCAAGTTATTGGTCTATAATTTCTAGGGTAGCTTGCAGGTTATTAAGTAGGAGCACTCTTTTTCCTGTTGTTAGCCAGGCTGGCATCTGTTCAGAGTGCACATATATGTAGTTCTTACTCACAGCTAATCTTCATGCAAAGATGTTAATACTTTTAACCAGAAGTTACGTACCGCATCTGGTCCTGGAGTTTTCCAATTAGAGGCTTTTCTTAACTTTGTTTCAATCTCTCTGGCTGTTACTTCATCCCATTTCATATTCTATGCCTTTGACCTTCTTATACTTTTTTTACTTCTTCTATTTAACATCTTTGTTATGTTCCACAGAATCTTCATAAATACTTTTCCAAAATATATCTATTTCTTTGTTTTTTTTTTTTGAGTGGTCTTTCAATTCCTTTTACCTTGTTTCCCAATTCTCTATAAAACTTTTTGGGGTCATCAATACATTACTTATTTTGTACTTTTCCTTTATATTTATCTGTTCTAAGTTTTTTCTGCCTGTGCTGATATTTTTAGTTTATTATTTGCAATAGTGCATGATAGATCCAGATCCATTATAATATTGCACATTGCTTTCATCACATCTATCTTTCTGAGTATTTTTGTTGATCTGTTCCCTCTTCTATACTCCTCTAACAGTGACACTTCTTGTCTTAACTGCTTTATAGTTTTCTCTATTCGATACTTCCATGATGGTATTTGATTTCTCCCCTTCCTTTCCCTTACTACCCTGTGTTCTTGTAGCAGAATTTCATCTGTTATTAATTTAGCTGCACAGTAATATATCCTGTTTACTTCTGTTATATCTCATGGATCTCTATGGACAGTCCTAATTACTCTTTTCATTTGTTTTATCAAACTTCTGACTTTTTGGATTTTATTGACCTTCTTCAGTCTATTTCTTTTATTGAACTTAATATATCTATTTATCTCTATTAAATTAAGCAATTCTTTTCTCAGCTCATTTTCTTCTAAACTAAGGGTACATCTTTTGTTCTTCATTTTCTGTGGGCATTCTGTAGAAAGTTCTATTGCATCTTTCTGTGACACATTCTCTTCAATTTCATCCTGTGCCATACATTGCTCTGTTATATGGGAACTCATTGGCCTATCACTCCTCAACATTGACTGCTCCAGCGTTGCCACAGTTTTCCATTCCTTCCTTTACTGTCCAGCTTCAAGTGAACGATTATACTGGTTTCCTGTGGAAGGCTCCAAAATATCTTCATATGGCAACTAACCGGTTGCTTCCCATAACACTAGTTTCTCCTTAATTTGGATGTCTATTGCTCCATCCTGCTGTGGTGTTTTCTGAGTTAAATTTTCTACACTGAATCCTTCCCTTTGCAGGTACTCCATAACCTCAGTTTCTATTTCTTTAACTTTTCCATTACTAATCTTCTTTTCCACTTTTCCTGTCTTATTTTTTTTTTTTGTATTGTACAGTTTTCCATGTCTGGATTCCTTTCCCTGCATTTCTCTTCAAATATCTTTGGTGCTGCTCTTTTTGTATTGATTAGTTTTGCTTTCTCTTTTGCATAAATATTACACCATATTAAATCTTTTTTTCTTTCCCATGCCCATATTACTTTTTCAGATGTCTCCTGATCTTCCTGTTTCTCCTTACTTTGGGGACTCACTCCACCATGCTAACCTGTGTTAGACCTTCTAGACCAAACCCTTCACTTCACTTCTCAAACATTCCTTAACTTCAGCTTCTATTTTTTAACTTCTACTTTGCTGATCTTCTTTTCTACATTCCCTCTTTGTGATATTATTTTCTTTACTTGGAAATTTTCCATATCTGGATGCCTCTGCCTATATTTCTCTTTGAATATTTTTGGAGATGTCTTTTTGTATTGATTAATTTGGCTTTTGAATTTGCATAAATATTGCACCATATCAAATATCTCTTTCTTTCCCATGTCCATATTTCTTTTTGATACTTTTAAAAATCTCTAGGTTTTGTTGTTTATATTTTTGCACTTCCTCGGCTTCTTTTTCCAAACAGATCAAAGTTTCTTGGTCTATATAATGTTTTTCACAAATCTGTTGTATTAATGAACACAAATTTTTATTTGAGGCTTCTGACAGTTTTTCTTGTGGAAGTATTTTTCTTTCCTCTAATTTCTCTCTTAATCTTTTTATATATTGTATATCTGGAAATTCTGGGCTTTTGCATAACAGCAACAATACATAATTTCTTTCTTATCCTCAATATTCCACTCTATCATCCTTTATGGCTCTTCTTTGGCCTATTGGTTTTTGTGATTTTTGTAGACTGCTACTTCCTTCTACAATGGGGGGGGGGGCATCCTCCCCCTGGGCCTGGCCTAGCCCCACTGTAGGAATGTTTCCTTATTTTGAGGATTCTATATTGTCAATTTTTCCAGTCCTGGCACCAGTGCACCTACCAGGATTGGAGACTTTTTTATTCTGTGTCTTGTGTACCCAGCCATCATTTTTTTAATTTTTGACCTACTTCTGTCCATGATATACGTTACATAAAATACTCTCTACACATCAGTGTTGTCTTGGTGAGATTTTGTGAAAAATGGGGTCCACCTCGTGAAGGTACTCACCAAGACTTGAGGATGATTTCAATTTCAGCAATACTACTCTCCTTTGCTTGCTAACTTATCATCTCTCTATTTGGACCCCCTCTTATCACATGTATTAATTAGTTGATGTCCCTGAAGGAAAAGGTACTTGATACATTAACCAACATCCCAATGGAATACATCCTCCATGTCTGGGAGATGTACTGCTTGGGCTTTTTCTGGAGTGTCTTTCTCTTGGTGACAGCAGAAATAACAATTAAGTCCACAAGGGATCCCTTGCTCCAATGTGTCCTGTCTTTAGGGGGCCTTTGAACCTTATCAGGCTTTTTAAAGATAGATTCTACAATCTTCATTCCTTTGAATGCAAGCTGACAGGCAAGTTCCATTATTCTGTTAGGAGGTGAGACCACCCAATCATATGGGATTGGACTGGAAGACCTCTTGCAGATCTCTTCCTCACAGAAAATGTGTATGAGATGGGCTGCTATTGTCACTATCATACCTCTCAACCTGGAAACATCAAAAATCTGGACAAGGCCCATGAAAAATAGGTACAAATCTGTACGCTGATTAACATGTAATTTGCATATATAATTACATAGCAACACCCACTCCAATGGAATTGTGGGATACCAACTTTCAAACGCAAACTGAAGAACAGACAACCAAAATATGGCACCAGATTCCCCCTGCAGCCATTCTAATGTCCCATTACCTGGCAATTTCTCCCCATTTACCGTAAACACTAATGTGTGCATACTGCTTTACTTCTACAATGATTATTTGGAATTTATTTTTTCATTTTGCAGCATAACAATGCACAAACACTAAGAGATCTGCTAAACAAAGCAATACTGTCTCACAATGACAATAGACTTGGCATTAAAACTTCTCTGCCCTTGAAACTCACATTCATTGAAACAGCATTGAAACCCACACACCACATCCAAAGAAAATGCATCTGGCCAGTGGTGGATAAAGATTATCTTTGGGCTGTTTTCAAATCATTGGCCCCTTGCACACAAAACAAGAAACATACATATGTTCTTTTCTTTGATACACCTTCCTGACTTTATTAAGTTATATTCCTTGTATAATACTGCATACTTGTTAGACAGAGAGCATTTTAAATTTATTGTTTGAACATTTTTCTAGTAGGCTGTACTGTAGACAATGAAACAAAATGCATGAACCAATAATGACAAAACTGCCCAATTCAGAACATTTCTATCATAAAAGTCTACTTCCACATGCACACTATAATTTTTTTTTTTTGGGGGGGGGGGGGTCAAAAACCAGGGACACATTTTAAACATTGCTTCTATAATTTTGGAAAATTGCTAGAATAAAATGTGTTACCACCATACATGTCACTAGCAAGTCTTAAACCCAGGAACCTATGCACTGCAGTCAGAGCAACATACCACTATGCCAAATCAGCAGTTTCCTGAAAAAAGGAACACTGAAACTTTATGGCTATCATTTAGTGAATTCAGTTCTCACGTCTTCCCATAGCTCTCAACCTCTTAGCACAAAAACCTGGACAAAGCCAATAATGGGTGAATACAAATTCAGTTGTCACTTCTCACTCACCATAGCTCTCAACTCTTAGCACAAAAAACCTGGACAAACAGCAAAGTCAATAATGGGGGAATACAAATGCTTTTCACTTCTCACCATAGCTCTCAACTCTTAGCACAAAAAAATCTGGACAAAGCTCAGAAATGGTGGTGGCTAGGGACTTTAGGCTCTTTTTACCCTGTACCAAAGGTACAGGATTTGAGCCTGAATACCTCTAGCCACCAGGTGGCACAGGATTTGAGCCTGAATACCTCTAGCCACCAGGTGTATTATATGGGGGCATTTTCACATACACACACACACACACACATACACACACACACACACACACATACACACACACACACGCACCCCTTACTTGAATGTTGAGTCCAATACTTCACTTTCCCCCAAATGAAACGAGTGCTGCTGGATAAATCCAAAACTGCACTTTCCCCCAAAACGAAATGAGTTAGATAAATCCAAACAAGTGCTGCTGCTGTCAATAATCCACTTCATTTTCAACAAAACAAGTTAGATAAATCCAAAGCCTGCTCGCATTTGCAATGCTCGCACTTGGCATTAAAACTTCTCTGCCCTTGAAACTCACATTCATTGAAACAGCATTGAAACCCACACACCACATCCAAAGAAAATGCATCTGGCCAGTGGTGGATAAAGATTATCTTTGGGCTGTTTTCAAATCATTGGCCCCTTGCACACAAAACAAGAAACATACATGTGTTCTTTTCTTTGATACACCTTCCTGACTTTATTAAGTTATATTCCTTGTATAATACTGCATGCTTGTTAGACAGAGAGCATTTTAAATTTATTGTTTGAACATTTTTCTAGTAGGCTGTACTGTAGACAATGAAACAAAATGCATGAACCAATAATGACAAAACTTCCCAATTCAGAACATTTCTATCATAAAAGTCTACTTCCACATGCACACTATAATTTTTTTTTTTTGGGGGGGGGATCAAAAACCAGGGACACATTTTAAATATTGCTTCTATAATTTTGGAAAGTTGCTAGAATAAAATGTGTTACCACCATACATGTCACTAGCAAGTCTTAAACCCAGGAACCTATGCACTGCAGTCAGAGCAACATACCACTATGCCAAATCAGCAGTTTCCAGAAAAAAAGGAACACTGAAACTTAATGGCTATCATTTAGTGAATTCAGTTCTCACGTCTCCCCATAGCTCTCAACCTCTTAGCACAAAAACCTGGACAAAGCCAATAACGGGGGAATACAAATTCAGTTCTCGCTTCTCACTCACCATAGCTCTCAACTCTTAGCACAAAAAACCTGGACAAACAGCAAAGCCAATAATGGGGGAATACAAATTCTGTTCACTTCTCACCGTAGCTCTCAACTCTTAGCACAAAAAAATCTGGACAAAGCTCAGAAATGGTGGTGGCTAGGGACTTTAGGCTCTTTTTACCCTGTACCAAAGGTACAGGATTTGAGCCTGAATTCTAGCCACCAGGTGTATTACATGGAGGCATTTTCACACACACACACACACACACACACACACACACACACACACACACACACACACGCACCCCTTACTTGAGTGTTGAGTCCAATACTTCACTTTCCCCCAAATGAAACGAGTGCTGCTGGATAAATCCAAAACTGCACTTTCCCCAAAACGAAATGAGTTAGATAAATCCAAAACAAGTGCTGCTGCTGTCAATAATCCACTTCATTTTCAACAAAACAAGTTGGATAAATCCAAAGCCTGCTCGCATTTGCTGTTTGAAGCTGGAGTGCTGCTGTTAGACAAATCCAAAGCCCATGAAGCTGGAGTGCTGCTGTTAGATAAATCCAAAGCCCGCTTGCATTTGCTGCTGTTTGAAACTGCTGTTTCCCGCTCGCATTTGCAGCTGGAAATGATGATGCAAGCTCCTTGACCTCAATTCTGACTTGCTGATAGCCCTGATGGGACTGACGTCATCAGCACATGATGACATCAGCTCCGACAGTGCAATAATTGAAAAAATAAATAAACCAAAAGAAAAAAATCGGAAATGAAGGGGTGCTACTCGGGAATCATGGCACCCCTTCATTTGGACCCCAGAACTCGGTAAAAAAATGAGTAATTCAGTATGGTTGAGAGGTCTGGTCACCATGCACTTGGTAAACACCATGCAGGCTGTGATGAAACTGAAGGACATGGTCCTGAACAGGTAGTGTTTTGTTCTCACTTGGAAGTGAAGCAAACTCCTGGACAGTTTTGCTATTTTGATATGTAAGTATACATCCTGGACATTCAAACAACATATTCTATCCCCTTTCTGAAGGCCATGATCTCCTCTGCAGCATCAACTCCAGGATTACCTCAAACCTGGACTCTCCAGCAGGGGAGTGGGGGAGGCCACCCTTTCTTCAAGAGTAATGTCTGAGATGGAAAAGATTCCAGAGGGAAGTCTATATGTTTCTCTCATATGGCTTTTTCCTCAAGACACTCAGAGTGGAGGCGTTGAAGTGCTTTACAGAAGACTCCTCCCCAGACATTCAGGGTCTTAAATAGTCTAGAGTCTGTTTCTGCTGGAAAAACAATAATTGCCTCATAGATCCTTGCTGTGAGGTGTATGTCAGTAAATCCCCTGTGTTAGGTGTCTCTTCCAGGGCAATAAACCTATGAAGTTTCTTTGCAATTACCTGTCTTGTCACAAAGATTATGACCAAAGTCATCAGCACCAAGTCAAGGTCAGTGCCAAAATTATGTTGCTAGCAGAGCAAGCAGGCCTAACTCCAACACTTAGCAGGATATTAGCACCAAGAAGTTGAACTCTGCACTGCCAATGTGAACAATCCCATTAGAGTCTGTGCTGATCTTGCAGTTACACATCAAAGTCAACAGCCTTGTGTCTATTGGCTTATTGGTTCTGGGTCTATATCATGTGAGCGAATCGCACAAATTGCGAACGCTCATAATATCGAATGTACCGGACCTGGAAGTGCTTTTTCTGAGATTGAGGTACAGTGAAGAATGGGATATTTGCCTTTTCCTCACTATAGTGCGATCTCGGAGTTGGAATATATATTTTGCAGGGGGTATGGGGGGTTGCAGCCCTCCACAATAGGAAGTTCGAGGTCCAGTACATTCGATATTATGAGCATTCACAATTTCTGCGATTTGCTCATATGATATAGACCCTTGGTTCTGATGTCACCAGTACCAAGGGTGTGGCTGTTGACACTGAAGAAAACATTTCTGGCAATGCTGATAACAATGGCACAGGGTCCATATGTGGTTCTTAGACTCCCAGTTCCAAGACAGGACCCATGGTAGGAGGGGTGAGGTCCACCTTTGGTTCATAGATTCATAGGTAGGTACTAGGCTATCTGCCCAAAGGCATTTATACACCTAGCCGGAATGTGTTGGCTTTCGCCACACCCTTAGATTAGTTCCCTGTGCCTCTGTCCATCAGAGCCACTGAAGTGATGCCGGGGTAAACTTCCTGTTTCTCATCCACTCGTCAAGGTTTCCTTTGAAGAGTGTTAGTGAGGAGCTCTGCCTAATATAGATTGGAGTCTTGTTCCAGAGCATGAGAAGTCTCTGGGACAGGAATCTATCCCTCCAGCACGTCCTATTTACTGTTGTGGTGAGGTTTAGATCCCTAGAGCATGTGGCTTGAGGGGATATGGTTTTCTTTAGGTGGAGCATGTCCATCAATTCTGGGTTGGACATGGCCTTGTATGTCAGGCAGAGATCACCTCTTAGTAGGCGGTATGCAACTGAGTACAGCTGGAGTTTCTTCAGTCGAGCTGCATAGGGCATCTGTTTGAGGTCAGTGATCCTCTTGGTGAGATACTTCTGTGGTCTTCCCAGCTTTTGCAGGTGTCCTGTAAGGTACATCCCAAATGGGGCATTGTACTCTATGATGGGTCTGTTGGGTGATGCGTAGAGGGGCACAATGACATCTTTTGATCTGGAAGCAAACCCTTTTGTGATTAAGTGGGCCACATAGAAGGATTTTCTAACCACTTTGGCAATGTGGTTACCAAAGGAGAGATTGCTATCTACTTGGGTCCCCAGATCCCTTATTTTGTCTTCCGTATTTAGGGGGCTACCACTTATGTGGTAGCTTGTGGGTACTTTGTTTTTTTCCAAAGGGGATGACTATGCACTTTTTGGCATTTAGCTTGAGGCCATGGTTTTGACACCAGCTATCTGTCTCAGTGAGACCCTTTTGGAGGATGTCTGTGTCAGCCGGAGAGTCAATTACAACCCCTAGTTTGCAGAAGTCTGTGAACTTGGTCAGCCATAGTCCTCCTGTGCTTGCCTGTACCTCTGAGAAGTATATGCTGAACAGGAGGGGTCCTAGGACTGAGCCCTGGGGAATGCCACTTGTAACCAGGTTAGAGTCAGACCTAGCTCCCGCAACTCTTACCATGTGGGTTCTGTCCGTGAGCCAGTTGGCAACCCATCTCATGACGTAGGGGTTTATGTTCAGGCTGGTGAGCTTGTTTATAATACCAGAATGGGGAATGGTGTTGAAGGCCTTTGCAAGGTCTAGATAGGCTGTGTGGACCACCTTTCCCTCATCCAAAGCCTTGGCAACTGTCTCAAAGAAGTCTACCAGGTTTAGGAGGCATGATCTGCCCTTAACAAAGCCGAACTGAGTAGAGTCCAGTGTTCGGAGGTTCCCATTGTCTCTGTTAATGAGATCCATGATTATGTGCTCCATAGCTTTGCAGACCAAGCTATTCAGGCTTATAGGGCGATAGTTCCCGGGGTCTGTTGTGCCTCCACCTTTGTGCAGTGGAATAACCGTTGCTATGTGCCACTCTATGTGCATGTAGCCTGTGGAGAAGCTGAGTATGAACAGTGTGTTTAGGTGAGGGGTTAGTTCATCTTTGAACTCATGTAGGACGTAGCCTAGGACACCATCCGGTCCCAATGATGCTGTGTTTTTGGCTTTGGACAGGGCTGTTTTAACCTGAGTGTCTGTGATTTCAGGGGCACTACATTCTTCTGGTACGGTTATGGGCCCTTTTGGGGGTGAGAGGTAGTGAAGTTTGCACTGAACCTGTTTGCCAGTATGTTGATGATATCGGTCGGTTCAGTGTATTTTGTGCCATTCTGCACCAACTACAAGCAGATCTGGGAATTGCCACTTAGATTCTTGACATAGTTAAAGAATGCCTTGTGGTTTTCTTTGGAGTCCTTGGCAATTTTTCTTTCAAAGCTAGCCTTGGATGATTTTATGAGGGATCATAGTTTCTTGCTGATACTAATCAGGGATGTCTTCCCCTCTTGGGATTTTACTCTTTTCTGTACTAGTTTCCTCCTTCTATTGTATAGCTTGTTTATGGCAGGGGTCCACCAGACTGGTTTCCTCTTCTTGGAGGAGTGAGTCTTGGTTTTGCTTGGGATAGCACAATCCATGCATTCTTGTAGGTGCCCGTAGAGTGTATTAGTATAGGATTTTGCAGCTTGGGCATGGGAGTTTGAAACTTTCCACCTTGGTCTTAAGTAACGTGAAGTTTTCTTTTGAAAAGTTTTTCACGGTGGTTTCTTTCACCGGAGGTGGGGGCGGAATGTGGATATCCAGAGTGATTAGTTTATGGTCAGATCTAACCAGCGAGGGGTTGATCTCCAGTGTGGAACACCAGTTGCCCATGTTGGTGATAACCAGGTTCAATATGTTGTCACCTCTGGTGGGGGTGTTGGTGTTGACCAGTTGATCCAGGGCATTTGAGTTTATAAATTCTAGGAAATGTTGGGCAAGGGAGTTAGTACTTGAGTAGTTCTCCCAGTTAATGTTTGGGTAATTGAAATCACCCAATATCAGGGTGTTTGGTAGGACCTTTATGTTTCTCAGTGTTTCCAGAAATGCAGAATGGGGATCCTGGGACATGGTGGGTGGTCTGTAGCAAACTACAATTTGAATTGCAGTTCTGCCCATTGTTAGTTGCACGTGGATGATCTCTGAAGCATCGTGCGGTGCCACTAACCTGGAGGTATGGACATTCTTGATGAATATAGATACGTCCCCGCCTTTTGTATTTTGGTCCGAGTTTTGTGACCGAAATGTATGGTATGAGTTATAGCCTGGCAGTGCTGGGTTACTCTCTGGAGCCTTAAACCAAGTTTCTGTTACTGTACATATATCGATTTTCTCCATACTGAGGAGTGCCTTGAGTGCGTGCATTTTGAGGTTTAGACTTCTGGCATTGTTGAAATTGATAATTTTTTCTTTATACCGTCGTATCATTCTTGGTGAGGGCAGGATGCTACTCAGGGTCATACCAGCCTGGGCTACATGATCAGAGAGCTCTTCCATGTCTCTTTTCATGTAGTCCAGGGAGGTATGGCTCAGGTCATTCACACCAACATGGACAAAGACAGAGTCATATTTGTACTTGTTCTGGAGTGACCTGAGTGCTTGTGTTACGTGGTGGGCCCTGGCACCCAGCAGGCAGCTAACAGTAACCTTCTCCTTGTTCAGCCTAGTGAGTGGGACGTCAGTGTGCCTGACTATAGAGTCACCTATTACTAGTGTGTTGGGTATGTTATTTTGCCTTAAGGGCTGTGATTGCATGGCACACTGGTTTTGTGAAGTATGTGTTTCATGGTTTGTGTTGGGGGGTGGAGGTTACTTGGACGTCTGCTTTGGAGGTCTCTGTTGTTTTTGCAGATTTTTATTTAGAGCCTCCGAGTATGTTTTCGTGTATTTATGTGTGCTTTTTGCCAGTGCTGGTTTCATAGGTCTATGTGAGACTGGTGGTGTGATGCAAGTAATTCCCTTCTCCTCTTGACTGTCTAGTCTAGTCTTGGGTTGAGAGAGCTTAGCCTCCAGTTTGGCTGTATAATTGCATCTCTCGCATGTACTAGTGTTTGGTGGTAGGAGGAGAGGGTTGTCTGTGTACATGAGGCAGTTGTAACATTGCCTCAAAATGCCCAGATTCACCAGTTGGATCGGAGAGTACACCTGAAACTGCCCTTTGGACATGCCTGGATAGGTACACTGAGCTGTTTTACTGACTGGCTGGTAAGGTCGAATAGACAGCCTTGTCCTTCTCTACAGTATGTGTGTGGGGGGGTCTAGTGCTAAGGTTTATTGGTGCTTGCTATGAGTTTTGAGCAAGTGCCAGGCTGAGAAGTGAATGGTTTGAGTGCTTAAGTTAAACGTTTGTCTAATTCCAAGGGAAAAATTGAAGAGTAGACTTTGTGAAGCTGGGAATAGTTATAACCTAGCTAACCGGTACTGCCTGGCACACAAAACCGCGCTAATGCGGGTTTTATAGCAGAGAAATGAAAGAGATAGAAATTAGCCCAAAATGGCCAATAAACTCCTAATTTCTGGGCTGAAACATCGCCTCCATGGACAGATAGGCTGCTCAAAGCTCCCCTCTCTCACAGGTGAACAGAGAAACTTCCTTCTATCCAAATAAGGTATGGGCAAATACAGAAACTTGTAACACAGCCCTGAATTCTGCACTAACCTGAAAACTGGACTATACTAGCTTAGAAATGTGGGAAAACAAGTATTTTTTTGTTTTTTTTAGAAAATAAAGCAGATACAATAAAAAATGCTTTAAATGCACAGAAATGTCTATCACACTTGAGTGTGTAGCCTACAACAGTTAAACAGGTAATTTAAACACAAAAACAACTTTGTTAAGTGGTTTCCCTAAATATGAGAAGATAAAATCAAGCTACAGATGGGCTTTGAGCATGGCCATCTTCATTTTGCACCAATCAGTGACTGTAGAGAGGCTTCACACCTACCACGTGAACATAATCAACAGTGCAGAAGAAGGCTTTAACTGAAAATTTAAATAACTCCTCCTCATAGGTAAGTCTGTTGATGCAGTATCATGTTCCAGTCTTGGAATCTTAACTGGGGAGGGCAAATCAGGAATGGTAAGAATGGTAATTCTACTCTCTTTTTTATCTGTTTTAACATTAATTCTAAAGGGCCTATTCCTTGGTAATGGCCAAGCAGAGTCAGTGAACTAAAATTCTGACAGATTGGTTAGTCTGCTAAAAAAAGTGTTCTGGACACAGACACTCAGCACACGCACTGTGTGGGACCTGGAGAAGAATCTTCTGAAAATATTTAGTGCATTTGGTGAATTTGGAAGTTTGGAGGTCTTTACTATTTTAATAAAGGTAGAAAAAAATCAACAAGTCAGTATAACAATCAAACAATTCAGCACTAGATAACAAAATTAGCAAGTTTTACCAGTTAAATTTCTACTTTCCAACTGTGAAACAACAAACTATTAAGTACTATGATTTTTAATCTATTTCTGTATGTAAGAAAGGGAGGAAAAGAAAAACTCTAAATAGGATAGAGAAAGGAGTTTACTAACAGGAAAAGGGGAAAGAATAGAGATTAAGTACATTTTTAAGAGTATCCAAATTAAAAAAAGTGTTAATGTACTCACCATAATGTTCCATCTGTGTTGTCCATTTTCATTCTTCCTCAGCAAATGGATTTGGATCAGTCTCTGCCACTTTTTCCAGCTCATGGAACACTGAAACTCTCCAGCTCCTCCCTTACCCGTAATGCACTAGTCCCCTACCATACCTCAGATCTTGTTTGCTGACTTTTAAGCCTATATAATATTTAACAAATAAAAAGAGATGAGATAACAGAATCTGGAGCTCAAATAAAGAAACACTGGTTCCTTTAGCATCTTCTAATCTTTCCAGAAGCCAAATTGGTAGGAAGTTGGAGGGAGGGGAGTTGAGGAAGAATGAAAATGAACAACACAAATGGGACGTTATAGGGAGTACATAACTTTTTTTCTCTGATATTATCAATTTCAATCATTCCTTAACAAATGGAACAGAGTCCCCAGCTACCTAAATCCTGAAAGGAGTCTAAAGAAGGGTATTCCTCAACACTATTAAGCCAAAGGCCGCTCTTCCCCCAGAGACCAGATCCAATTTGTAATCAGCAATAAAGGTATAAAGGTATGAGGATTAGCCCAAGTTTCAGCTGCACAAATATCATTCAAGAAAGATCTGGATACAAAAAAAAAAACAAAAAAAAACAGAAGTAGCCATAGACCTGGTGGAATGAGCTTTTAGAGGTTTTGGCAAAGGCAGGCCCAATATTTTGTAAACAAAGGAAGTACAATCAGTTAACCATTTGACTAAAGTCACTTTAGTAACTGGTTTCTCCAATTTTGAATCTGAAAAAGGAGGCATATAATTGATCTGATTTCCTGAAAATGTTTGTCCTACGTAGACAAAACATAACTGTCTGTGAACATCCAACAGATGCAACATATACTCTCCTTTGTTTGAGAAATTCAGAATGAAAACTGGATTAATAGTATGACTGATACTGCACCACCTTTGGAAGGAAGGATGGGTTTGTTCATAAGGATGTCCTATCCTTATGAAAAATCAAATAAGGAAGCTTGGAAGAGAGGGACTGTAGTTCTGAGACTCTTCTAGCAGAGGTTATGGCCACTAAAAAATATGTATTTATTTATTTATTATATTTTACATTTGTTTACCAGGGAGGTCCGACTGGACAGAGCTGTCTGTTTTCAGCGGAGGCCCGAGGAGAAACTCTCCAGAACAATTGCTAACATACTACAGAAAAGATATTTACACATTCAGTTATAAAAATATGGCAGACAATGACATATGATTGCATAAGATATTTACATAAGCATAGAGATTTAGACATACAATTAAAAGTATAGCAGGTAGTAACATATGATGGTTGTTCATACAGTATGTTTAATAGAGATAATCTTGAAGATGTACTGAAGCTAAAACAAGAAAGAAAAAACTAAAAAGGAGGAGAATATAGGCAAGTTCATATGAGGTGCACTGGCATTTTAAGGGAAAACTTTTCAACTTCGTCTAGGGGACAGTTAGTGGGTATAGATGGGGCAGTGGGGAGTATTTTACTTCACACTTAGCTGATGGTTCAAATGGTGGGTTGAGTCAAAGACTGGAAAACAATATTTAAATCCTGTAGGGGTGGGATCTTTAAAAGGAGGTCTAAGAAGAACAAGTCCCCTTATGAAGGCCTTACAAAGTTTGGAAGAGGCTAAGGATGAATTATTTATTCCTATGTGAAAACTGGAAATGCAGCTAATTGAACTTCAACAGTAGATGAGCTGGCATACTCTTTAAAATTGGAGCTAAAAAATCAAGAACTTTAGGGACTGGTGCTGAAAAGGGGTCAATGTCTTCTTGCTGAAGCCAAAAAAAAAAAAAAAAAAAAAAAGAAGTTATGTTCTTACCATAATGTCCCATCTATGTTGTTGATCTTCATTCATTCTTGACTGATGGGTTTGGTTCCGATCCCTCGGAACTGACTCGGCCATTATACAAAGCTCGCGCCAGCCAAAAACCCTCGAGCTAAGGCTCCACCCATACTGCTTCTCTTCCCATTACCTCAGATTGAGTTTGCATATCAGTTAAGAAAACATGGAAGCCCTGTCTGAGGAACAACCCTATGAAACCACAGGACTAGTGTTGAAAATCCAGGAGTCTCTAGGAGGGGGCAGAAGGGTGGGATGTCAAGAATGAATGAAGATTGACCATAGATGGAACATTATGGTAAGAATATAACTTCTTTATCCGATGATGTCAATCTTCACTCATTCTTTACTGATAGGACAGAGTCCCCAGCTCCTTTAGATCCTGGGCGGCACTAAGGAAGGATATTTCTGAGCACCATAGGGCCAAAGGATGCTCTTCTCCTGGAGACCATGTCTAATTTGTAATGGGTGATAATGGTATGTGGGGTAGCCCAAGTTGCAGCTGCACATATGTTTTCCATAGAAGCTCTAGAATGGAAGACCGTTGAAGTGGAAACAGATCTCGTAGAATGAGGTCTAACTTTTGTTGGCAGTTTGTTCAGGTTGTATATGAAGGAAATGCAGTCTCTTAAGCATTTAGACAAGGTGACCAATCTGGTATCTGAAAAGGATAGAAATAGTTGGTCTAATTTTCTAGGGGATTTTGTTCTGTCCAAGTAAAAATGTAATTGTCTATGTACGTGCAACATATGCAAGCAGTACTCTCCTTTGAAAAATTTGGAAGGAAGACTACTGGTAAGTCTATAGTCTGGTTGATATTGGACTCTGTTACATCTTTTGGAATGAAGGAAGGATTGGTTCTGAGTGATACTCTTTCTTTGTGGAAGATGATATATGGGTGGTTCACACACAAAGCTTGTAACTCTGAAATTCTCCTAGCAGACGTGATAGCTACTAGGAAGAGGGTCTTCCAAGATAAAAACTTGAGATCACAAGTGGCTGCTGGCTCGAAGGGCTGACGAACTAGGCATTGTAAGATCAAGGTCAAATCTCAACGCACTACTGGATCTTTAAAGGGAGATTTTAAGTGCTGAGCGCCTTTAAGAAAAGTTTTGCATAGACAATGGGGCATCAATGAATAATCATCAATAGCATTATGAAAATTCAAAATGGCAGCTAGATGAACCTTAAATGTAGACATTGAGGCTCCCAAATGAAATAAGGTGGCTAAGTATTCCAAAACTATATCAACTGGTGCTGAGACAGGATCAATGCTGTTTGTACATGTCCAAATTGAGAATTTTTCCATTTGTTTAGGTACATTTTTCTGGTGGATGGTTTATGGGAATCCGTCTTCTGCACTGGGGGAGGACAAGTTATTCTGCCTGGCAATTACTAGAATTGGAGAAACCCTAAGCCGTCAGCTTGAGATGTTGAAGGTTGGGATGCACCAAACTCTGAGGGTGAGAGAACAGGTCCGGAGTTGGATCCAGAGTCCACGGGCGGTAAACCAGATGAGGCCAAAGAAAGGGAAACCAGACTTGATGCGGCCAGTAAGGTGTAATGAGAATTACTTTGCTTCTCAACCATTGGGCTTTCCTCAGAAACTGGGGAATTAGTGGAATTGGGGGAAAGGCATACAGAAGTTCCGGGGGCCAATCATGAAGCAGTGCATCTCTCTGGAACTCCCCACGTGGAGGAATTAGGGCAAAGTAACTGCTGTATTTGTGGTTTATGGGAGAGGTGAACAGATCGCAGCAAAGCTGACCCCATTGACAAAAGATCTTAATCGCTATGTTGGGATTGAGAGACCACTTGTTAAGCAGAAGGATACACCTGCTCAGTTTGTCTGCAATCACGCCGGAGTTCCCCAGGATATGTGTTGCTATCAGAAAGCACTTGGAGGCAATTGCTCACTGCCAAACTCTTAGGGCTTCTTGACATAGAGGGTAGGATCTGGTTCCCCCCTGTTTACTGATATACCAGACTACAGACATGTTGTCTGACTGCATAGCAATTGTCCATGAAGGAAGGGCAGACTGAAATGCTTGCAACACCAGAAGCACTGCCCTCAGTTCTAGAACACTGATGTGCAAATTGGCCTATTGTGGGGACCGAGTGCCTTGGACTGTCTTCCCCAGAAAATGCTCCCCCCCACCCTATCTGGGAAGCATCCTATGGTCACTACGGCTTTGGGCTGGGTGGGGGTGGGGGGGGAACGACTCCATAAATTTTCTTCTAGCTTCATCCACCAAGATACATCCTTTTTGCAGTGATTTGTTATCAAAACTGGATGGGACATGGGGTGTGTTAGAAGTGACCATTGTGATGCCAAGAGCCACTGAAGCAGCCTTGCGTGATGCCTCACTAGGGGAACTAATGTTATTGTTGCTGCCATGGATCCGAGAAGTTGTAGTACTAGACGAGCAGGAACTTTGGTTTGGGAGAGGATCATTTGTAGTTGCGAACTTAGCTTTAGCAACCTGTGATGAGGAAGGGAGGCCAGACAGACTATTGTATTTAGTTTTACTCTGATTAATTCCAGATCCTGTGTGGGAGACGGTTGGGATTTTTCTTTGTTGATTGAAATGCCTAACATTATAGCAAGATATGGAGCAAAGTCTATGGTGTAAAGCAGTAGATGCTTGGAGAGGGCCATGAGGAGCCAGTCGACTAGATATGCAAACACACAGAATCCCTGTAGTCTCAAATGACCTGCTACAACTGCCATGCATTTGGTGAACATCCTGGGGGCTGTGGTGAGGCTGAAGGACAGTGCTCAAAACTGATAATGACTGGCTCCTAGCCGGAACTGGAGATATCTTCTGGTATGCATGTTCATATTTATGTGGTAATACACATCCTGTAGATCTACAGAGCACATCCAATCATCCTTCTCTAGAAAGGGAAGGATAGACTGAACCATGACCATCTGGAATTTTGTCTGTTGCACAAATTTGTTCAATATGGATGAGATCCAAATTTGATCTCCAGTCCCCTGTCTGCTTTGGCACTAAAAAGAATCTTGAGTAGAATCCGGATCTTCTCTGGAATGGTGAGACTTCTTGGATGACTCTTTTTTGAAGCAGCTTTTGAATTTCTAGTGCTGCTAGATCCTTCTGACTGGGTAGAACATCGGGGATTCACCTCTGGGGTTTGGGGGAAAGAATGAAGGGAATGCAGTAACTTCTGGTAATTACTGTCTACATCCAGGAATCCAATGTTATTGTGAGACAGGCTGAGTGGTGCAGAGAAAATCTTCCCCGACTGCTTCCAGAGGTAAACATTCAGGCCTCTGCTCAAGAGCGCTGGTAAGGTTGTCCAGAAAAAGAATCTCTGGAGCCCTGGTTACGTGGATCCCCCCTGCCATGGGAGGGGTGTCTTCCAGAAGAGTTCCCCCCTCTGTCCAGGGAGGAATACTCACCATGTGTGTCCCAAAAAGGCCCTTGGGTCTTCTTGAACCACATCTTTCCACTCTTCGGATTCCTGGAGTAAGGTCTTGTGGAGTGGGAAAATACATGCCCAAAGCAGAAAGGGTCTTCCATCCTTTTCAAACCTGGCTCAAACGTCTCTAACTTTGGGGCCAAACAATAAAGTAGCATCAACAGGAGCATTGAAAAAGGAAGACTTGAATGGGTCCACAAAATCACGCAAGCACATCCAGGCATGGCGGCTAATGGCAACGTCTGTACCTGCTGCTCTAGACATCCTTCAGACACTCAGTTAGGAGGCTGGACAGCTGAACTCTCTTTGGTGAGTACCTTTTGGTGGCTGCTGCTACCACCATGGCATCCACTTCTAGACCCTTACCCCAATGGGGCTGATCCTCTGGGGCTGAAAGAATCTTGTCCGGTCTCTGGGGAATAGGATTTATGGTGTTAGAAGCCTTCCACATACTGCATGATCAATTTGATTAGTTTGTCAGTGGGCGGGGTCACCCAAGAAGTAGATGGATGGGCACGAAAAGCTTGTAAGAAAACAGATTTCAAAGAGGATGGGTTTGAGGGCTTCCAATCACCCCTCTGCTTTAATATTTCCAGGATGTCGCCAAAGGAGACATCTTCATGGGGTGATCATGGGTACCCTTCCCCTTGATCATAATCTGTATCCTCAGTGACTGATTCTTCTGGAGAGTCAAGGTGCTTCCTCTTGCACAATCTCTTATGGGGTGGCTCCTCAGGGGTAAGATCTGAGGAGGACTCCAAAGAGCGGGGACTCTGAACTTGGGTATCTTGCTGCTCTTGTGCCCACTGCCCAGATGTTGTCAATTGTGACAGCTGCGAACCAGAGGAAACAAAAAAATGGCACTCCGACAGAGATAGATCCAACTGGGAGCCTGCTGAGGCTAAAGCTCTCTCTATAATCTGGAAGGCAGGCCCATCCAAAGAGGGATGGGAGCCCAGAACCAAGAAAGACAACCTCGGAACTGGGGTCACACCCCACTCCAATGAGCCGCCTCCCAGAGTAGGAGCCAAGAGAGGATTTGAAACTACCAGTGTCCCGAGAGCTACAGACAGCACTGTAGAAACAATCAGGGAGCCAGTCCAAGGATCCTGGAACCAGGAGCCAAATCTTGGTCTTGTGGGTGCAATGGTTCCAAAAGAGCCAAAGACCACAGATTAAATTCCGGTGCCGAGGTAAGATCCACCATCAGCACCGAGGCAGTTGGCACCAACAGCATCGACGCCATGGGCTCCAAGACCTGGGAGGAGGTTGAAGGAGGAATATATGTAGGAGTCCTGAGAGAGTAAGCCTCGGCTCTGGGAAGGAGGGAGGTCTGCTCTGGCTGCCAAGAGCTGATCCACTAATCTGACTACATCCAATTCTGACAGACTCCTGGAGGAACAGATTGACATTTCCAAAGGAGACTTTGGTCTGTCCACAAAAGGACTCAGCTGCTGACCCACAAAAGGGTCTATTGAAGGGGAATATCTAGTCCAGGAAATACTTAGAATGTCGATTTTCAGCACCATGGTCTGATGTACAGAGGGAGAAGATGGAACAGAATGGGCAGATGTAGCTATTGTCAGTGCCAGAGAGCTTGTCAGAATCAAAGTCATGGTCAGTGCCAAAGTGGTTCGGGTAGGTTCAATAGTTGACGGCACCGATGTGGATTTAGTTGTCTTCAGTGCCAGAGCAGAAGTTAGTGACATTTCTGGTATTTTTTACTTTGGTTCTGAAGAAACTGTCGAAACCTGGGATTTCTGAAATTTGGAGTTATGTACCTTAGGGAAAGATGGTACCGAATGGCTCTGTTTTTTTTTTTACTCAGACTTTGGAGATTTTAAAGTCTCCGCCTCAGACAGAGCTTCATCAAAGGGACACTTTAACAATCCTTTTAAAATTAACTTGTTGCGTCTCTCTGCAAGAGTTCAAGTACTAAAGCCCTTACAGATATCACAAGAAATTTCCAGAAGGGGGACACCCAGACAATAGACGCAAGAAAGACGCCCATTAGAATTGGGCATCTTTCTGCCACAGTCTTTACATTGTTTTAACCCGGTGATCCCTTTTTGTTTCTCCGCCATGTCGACTAGTTAGTGTGCAAGACACGCTCACACACACACACACACTCATAAAAAACAAAGGGGAAAGAAAGGTTAATGAAGTATATAAAAATACATTTTTTTTTATTATTTTTATTATTATTTTTTTAAAGATATACCAACTATGGTATATTAAGACTACCCAAATGGGTAAAGGAAGCACAACAGAAAAAATACCAACAATGGTATTAAAATGTTATCAATGGTAAGAGGGAAGAAGTGGCCTATACCAACAATGATAAAAGAGAAATGCCATGAGGTAAAAATCGGGGATAGAAAGCTCCAAAAAGTCACTCACACAACAATAGTCTGAAACGACACTAAGTATTAAGGAGTTAGAGAGTTTACAGAAGAAGAATAATCAGAAAAATAAGAAAATTTTTAAGCACTTAGCTGAGAGCATCGGCTGACACGTCTAATTTTCTACACAGCAAATGAGATATGAGGTATGGGAAGAGAGGCAGTATGGATAGAGCCTTAGCTTGAGAGTTTTTGGCTGGCACGAGCTTTGCATAACAGAAAAGTCGGTCCTGAGGGATTGGAACTGAACCCATCAGTCAAGAATGAATGAAGATTGACAGCATTAGATCATATCTTATCCATTTACTTTTGCAAATTTTTCTAGTAGAAGCTTTACGGAAGGATAACAAAATGTGACGATCAGGGGAGGAGAGCCTGGCCTGTCTAACAATTAATGGAACTGGAGAAACCATGCAGTCATCTTGAGGCACAATATCCCCAGATGAATCATACCTGTTGAATGAGACAGGAGGCCTGGAACTGGATCCAGAATCCATGGTGGGCAAATCAGATGATGTCAAAGAAAGGGGAACCAAATCTGACAAGGACAATAAGGAGCAATAAGAATGACTGTGGTCTTTAATCAAGATGCTTTCTGAAGAAATTTGGGAATGAGAGGTACTAAGGAAAAGTGCAGAGGAGACCAGGGGAGGTCAATCGTGGAGAAGAGCATCTCTCAGTGATTCCCCCAATGGGGGGATCCAGGCAAAGAATCTGCTGCACTTGTTGTTGCGGGGAGATGCAAAGAGGTTGCAGCAAGATTGTCCCCATTGATGGAATATATTTTTCACAACTTTCATGTTCAGTGACCACTCATCAGGCATTAGAATGGACCAGCTTAACTTGTCGGCAATCACACTGGACTTCCCCAGAATCTGCATTGCTATCAGAAATTGATTAGATGAGATCACCCACTGCCATACTTTCAAACCTTCTCGACACAGGGGATAAGATTTGGTTCCTTCATTTTTGTTGATATACCAGACCACTGAATCACAATGGTCCCAGAAGGGAGAGTGTTTTGGAAGGCCTGCAATGCTAAGAGGGCACCCTCTCATTTTTAGGAAATTGATATGCATGTTGGCCTCTTCGGGGGACCATGTCCCTTGGATTGTCTTCCTAAGAAGTGCTCCTCCACCTGATTTGGGAAGTGTCTGTGGTAACTATGGCCTTAGACTGAGGGACAATGAAGGGGGCGACCCTGCATTATCTGATCAGAGTAAATCTACCAAAGGAGGTAATTTTTGCATGCCTGAGTTATCTTGATTTGGGTGGATAAAGGTTGATGAAGAACAGACAACTGAGTCATTGAGGTCCAATGAAGAATTCTCATGCGATATCTTGCTAATGGAATGAAAACTATCACAGCAGACACTAACCTCCAATGCTTGAAGAATCAGACGGGCTGAGAGAGAAAAAATTTGAATTACCTTTTTAACCTGGAATCATAAGGTCTGCACACTTGGTCAAGGATACCGTGCTGAACAAAGCTCAGATGAACTCCAACATTTGAGTTGGTTCTAGTTGAGATTTGATGTGACTGATACTAATTCAGATGTGACAGCATAACTGGAGTACATAATCTCATGTTTTGATCAGATGATGCCTGGTTGGAGTGGTTATGAGCCAGTCATCCAAGTAAAGAAACACCCAGAATCCTTGCAGTCTCAAATGAACTGCCACTAGTGTCATGCATTTAGTGAACACTCTGGGGGCTATGGTGACACCAAAGGGCAGCGGTCTGAATTGGTAATGACTGGCTCCCAACCAAAAGTATAGGTATCTTCTGGACAGTCTGTTCATTTTTATATGATAGTACACATCCTTAAGATCTACTGTGCACATCTAGTCGTCCTTGTGCAGAAAAGGCAGAATGGACTGAACCATGACCATCTGGAACTTCATGTGCTGAACTGACTTGTTCAAGTTGCTGAGATCCAAAATTGGTCTCCAGTCTCCTGTTTTCTTGAGCAAGTTCTGGACTCTTTCTGGACTGCGGGGACTTCTTGGAAGATTCTTTTTTCTAGCAGCTTTTTTATTTCTAGTGCTGCTGCTTTCCTCTGACTAGGTGGAACATCAGGAACTTTGTTTACTGTTGGGGGGGGTAAGGAAAAGGGCATTATATAACCTCTGGAAATATTCCAATGCACCCATGAATCTTTTCTAATCTCTAGCCAGATTCTTTGGTGCAGGGATAAACAACTCCTAGCTGCTTCCAGAGGTGGACAATCGAGCCTCCATTCAGGAGCACTGGTATGATCTGTCAGAGAAGGTATCTCTAGATCCTTGGTTTTGCGGACCTCCTCTGCCAAGTAGGCAGCATCTTCTGTTAGAGATCCTCTCTCTGCCCCCAGAGGAACCTATCTCCATGTGGCTCTTGGAAGAGATGTTTTTTCACCACCTCATTGATTTCTAGAAAAGGTACTTTCAAGAGTCGAAAAATATACTCCCACAGCAAGCAGGATTTTACCTTCCTGCTCACACCTGGATAGTATGTCTTTAAACTTGGGGTCTTAACCATGGGGCCAAATAAAAAATTCCATCAAAGGGAGCACTGAAGAAGGAAGACCTGAAGGGCTCAATGAAATCATACACCCGCATCCCTTGAGGTACCCTCAGCTGCGTGGGAGATGAGCCTCATAGACAAGTTTGAAACAGATTGTAGGGTAGCCAACTGTGAGGCAATCGAGTTCTCTGCCTCGGAAGTAATGGTCCCAGAGAAGGATTTGGTAAGTTCTTTAATCAAATCTCCCTGGAATCTAGTGAAGTGTGCCAAATAATTTGGGAACCACAGTGCAAAGGTCGCAGAAGCATATACACACTTCACAAATCTATCCAGCTCCTTAGACTCCCTGCTAGGGGGATGAACAAAGGAATTTTGTTCTGCAAATTCCTTTTTTGTGGCCACCGCTACGACCATGGCATCAACTGTTAATCCCTTGCTCCAAAATTCTGTATCCTTAGGTAATGCCAAGATCCTGTCTGGTCTCTTGGGAATTGGCTCAATGGAATCAGGTTCCTTTCACACCCATCAAGAGATCAAATCAATGAGCTCATCAGTGGGTGAAGTCACCCAGGAGGTAGATGGGCCAGCTCCAAAGGCTTCCAAGAATACAGACTCCTCTTGGGAAGAGTTGTCAGTAGATCAACCACCCCTTTGTTTGTGGGTTCTCTAGAATGTCTCCAAAGGAGACATAATCAGGTGATGATCTTGGAGACCCTTCTTCTTCATCAAAGTCAGTATGCTAAGTGCCAGACTCTTGACGAGAGTTTAAGTGCCTCCGCTGGCACTTTCTCCTCTTAGGGACTTCTTTTGTGGGATGTTCCGGAGACATATCGGAAGATATCAATATACCCTGCTGGGTATCATGGTGACTTTCAGCTGGATGTCCCTATGGTGCAGGAAGTTGAGGCTCATGATGGAAACACAAATGGGTCTGGGAAGTAGGAGCCAAGGAGGGTGGATACATCCTTTCTCTTGGAGCAGAGAAAACTCTTTCCATTATGTCAAAAGCAGAATGCCTCTGAGAGAGAGAGATAGAGACCACTGGCTCAGAGAAGCCATGCTTCTGGACCACTGGCTCCCTTCGACCCAAAGGTAAGACACTCAAGGCAGGAGTCAAAGCCAAGCTGTCCAGCGCCAAGGCTCTAAGGGGTCCTTCTCTGGGACCATTACTTCCGAGGCAGAGAGATGGCTACAACAACCTTGCAGTTGACTCCAAAACCCCGGATTCAGTGCCAACACTACAGCTCTGAGAGTCATCTGACTCCGACATGCTTGAACCAGTCCACTCAGAGATGGTACCGGAGTAGAAGATACAAAGATCCTCAGATCCAATACAGATTGCTCCAGGATCCTCTTACTGAACTGCTCCAAAACCAAAGGTCAGATTGGAAAACGAGGCAGAACAGGAGGGGTAGTACTCACAAAGATCTCTGGACCCAATTAGGTAGGAGCCAGGTCAACTCCCATTTGACTCTGCATTCAGAGGAATTTCCTCATCATCCTGTCCATATCTGCTTTGGTCAGACTTCTGGAGGAGCGAGAAGATGTTACTAATGAAGCCCTAAAATAATGATGCTTGGGAGACCTTTCCAGAAAGGAAGATGGGAGACAAGAGGAGACCGGATCCAAGCGCAGAGGAGATCTGATTCATGGTGACCTGTCCGAATGTTTTTTTGGCTCCAAAGCTTTTGTCTTTGGATCCAAAGGGGTCAGACAGGAAGATTTTGTCTCTGGATCCAAACATGTCAGATCTGAAGGTTTTGTAATCTTAACAGGCTGTTCTAAACCAGGAGTCAAGGAACTTGTAGGGTCCGGGGAACACTTCTTACCTCTTTTTTATCAGGTTTTTAGGGGTGTGAGCCCCAGATGCTGTATCACGTTTTTGATGGAAGTAACCCTCTCAAAATTAACTTTTTTTTCCTATCAATTAGAGCCCGAGGGTTGAAGGCTTTGCATACGTCGCAGGCAGAATTTAAGTGTGCCAGGCCTAAACAATATACACACGCAGTGTGTGCATCAGAGAGAGGAATTTTGTGACCACAGGCCATACATTTTTTAAAACTGTAGGTTTTTCAGCCATATTCCAAACTATAAGAAGAAAAAAAATTTTTTTTAAATATGGAGAAGAAAAAGAACAAAAAGAAAGTATTACCAACAATGGTAATACGAGGATATACCTAAAGGTATAAAAAGAGAAAGAGAAATTACCAACTATGGTAATATAGAATTATACTATAATCATGTACAGAAACAAAGGAGGATCCATAGAAAAAAAATTTTTTCAAGAGATGACAGCGCAATACTGCAGCAGTAGTGTTGTCGACTAACAGCAAGAGATTCTCTGGTTCGATTCACAGCTGGAGTGCCTTCTGTGTGGAGTCTGCATGTCCACCCTGCATTTGTGTGTGTTTCCTCTGGGTGCTCTGGTTTCCTCCACATGTATATGGAGCGTTTCTCCACGGGCCTCCGCTGAAAATTGGTTCCATTCCAAGTCAGACTTTTCTGGTTAACAAATGTTAAATAAATAAAGATGAATAAATAAGGAAAAATTACTTTTACTCATGAACTCTACCACTACTTGAGAGCTTAAAGTGACCACATCCATATGCAAAGGCGGCAAACGACATCTGAGATATGGTAGGGGACTAGTGCATCATGGGTAAGGGAGGAGCACAAGAGTTTCAGTGTTTCACGAGCTAGTAAAAGTGGATGAGTCGGATCCAAGGGTTGGCAGCTCCAAACCCATTTGTTGAGGAATGAATGAGAATGACAACATCAGATCTGCTTTTAAACTATGAGACTGCCAATATTAAGGGAAACTGAAACTGTTGACTTATATGCTAAAGAATTATTGACAAAATAGAATTTTAACTCTGGCAAGTGTGGAAAGGCCACAGAAATAAACTGGAAAGGCCACAGAAATACCTCACTAAAAGAATCACAGGCCTAAAGCAGATGCCCTACTCTGACCACCTTAAAAAACTCCAGCTATACTCTGTCGCATATCGTCTACTCAGAGGCAATCTTTGCTTAACATACAAGGCCATGTCAAACCCGGAGCTGTTGGACATGCTACACTTAAAGAAATCCCAATCCCTCAGAGCCACACGCTTCAGGAATCTAAACCTTGTCATCACAATAAACAAAACACGCTGGAGGGATAGGTTCCTGACCCAGAGACTCCCCAGACTCTGGAATCAATTGCCCATACATATCAAGCAGAGTGCCTCTTTGGTCCTCTTCAAAAGGAACCTTGACGATTGGATGGAAGAAAGGAAATTCACCCCGGGGATCATGTCAGTCGCCCTGCTAGACAGGGATCCAGGGAAGTAAATAGTGTGGGAAGAAATAGCCAGGGAATTGTTATGGCTAGGCTTGTATAGGCCCTAGGGCTGATAGCCTAGTACCAACCTATGAACCTATGGTGACACTCAAGCTGCGAAAGATCAATTTGAACATAAAACTACAGCAATGAGATCTAAATAGTGTCAGCAAACCAGGGCACTTTTAGAATGAGAAGAGGAGCTCAAGCTTGCAAAAGATTATTAAAGATGCCAAGGAGAGGTACAGTGACCAGTCTGGGTATTACAGTGTATGGACTGGATCAACTCAGATAAAAGGTGTTCAAGCATACTTAAATTACTACCAGTACAGGTTAACTCCATATAAACTAGAAAAGGAGGCAATTTGGGTGTATTGCGAGTACTGAGATGAGCACTCTTGGCAGACATCAAACACTGAAGCAATACTGATTTTATGAACTTTAACAGTATCCTGACTTGTGTACAAACATTCCTTTGTAAATTGCCCATCTAGTCTCTTTTGCCAACCTTTTTTCTAACCTTATTTGATTCATTCTTATTTTGATCATGCAATATTTTATAAGCCCCACTAATTATCCCTTTTTAATAGCAGCTTCTATTCTAGACTTGGCTAAGCACTTTACCAGAGCTGGTCTTTCATCTAAGCTCGCACCTGTTATTTTTTCTTTACCTGTGCTCTAATAGCAATTGCTGATAAGAAAAGCAATCTGTAACCTGGTATTCCAAACTTCTACTTGGCATCAACCCACTCTATTACATTTTCCTCTTCAGTTATTTGCTCTCAATATATTGTTTCCTTTGCTATTTTTTCAGCCCCTCTTGCCTATTTTATGTAGCCCTACTTGTAGTCTTCCCTACTGGCAAAATCTAATTTCTCCATTCTTGTGTTTAGAATATTTTCCGCAACATTAAAAATATAACAGTTTCTCCCTTTTTTAATTGCTCCAAATCTTTTGGGTTTATTTGGGTTTCTAATACTATGACAGGAATGGACCCATTCCTAAGTCAAAGTACAATTAAAATTCACAAAATTAGTATTGTTTCAGTCTCTGATGTTAGCCAAAAGTGCTCTTTGTAGCACTCGCAGTGTGCCCAGTACTGACTCCTTCTGCAATTCATACAGGGTTACATGGATTGGTAACATATCTAAATACGACTGTAGATTCTTTTTTTATAAGATCGATTTCTCCAACTACTACTGGAACTGTCTGGGTATCCTTCTTTCACACTGCTCTCATTTCTGCCTGCTGATCCTGATATTTTATGACTTTGTGTCTCTCTGTGTGCAAGACTTTGTAGTCACTGGGTGTGGCAATTTCAATGATCAATGCTACTTTTGTCTTCTTTTCTTGTACCACTATATCTGGTTTTCTAGCATCTATCTTTTGAACTGTTGGTAATGGGTGATCCCATGTGATGTAAACTTCAGCATTTTCTGTGATGCTTTGTGGCTCATGTTTTCAGTGTGTTTCAGCCACTTCAATACCATAATGCTTACACAATCCCCAGTGCAACAGTCTTGCCACATTATTATGCCTTTCAATATACAGTCCTTCTGCCATTAGTATATCACACCCAGCAACAAGGTGTGCGACTTTTTCCAATTTAGTTTTACAAAGGCTACATGTCTGTTTCTCCCACATGTTCAATGGATTTTGTAAGCCACCGTGCACATAACCCACTATCTTGGGCTGCCAATATTAACCTTTCATCTCTTGGTTTGAATTCGCCTCTCAGTAACCATTCCTGTGTTTGTTCCTGATCAGCATGAGGTTCTTCCAGAAATTTTCTATACTTGCAACTATATTTATACTTTTTCCACATTTTTTGCCTTCTCAGCTGGTCCTCCACCTTATATTCTTTCTTTTGTTTTTTGGCAGATTCAGTTGTTGCTTGATTTTTATCTACTTCTGGTTTGATTTCCTGTCCTGCTTGACGCCAATATGCTTCTGCTAAATTAAGCAGAGAAGTCATATTAAATTTATTCTTCACATGTTTAAATTTGGGTCTTGTAAGGACAGCAGATATGTGTGGAGTCCCATGACTGCAAATCTATACATGTAATCAATTTCAAGGAGGCCCATCCTTCCTTCTGAATGGGGAATATATAATCTTGGTATACACTGATTTTTATAAATCATTTTTTGAGCATGACACATCATTCTTGCTTTCCTATCTAATCTATCCAACAGGTTTTGGGGCCGGTCAATCACTCCAAAACTGTAAGCTAGGACAGGAAGAGCAAATTAATTTATAGCCTGGATTTTGTTCCTAGATGCCAATGCTGTTTTCAGAATTAATTTAAGTCTTCTAAAGTATTCCTTACTAAGTTTTATTCACACTTTTTCATGTTTTATTGTTGATCCTTCATCAATTCCCACATATTTATAAACTCCTTCTTACTCAAGTTCTTTTATATCACATTCTTGTCCCAGACTGATGTTTTCATAGTGCTGCAGTTTTCCTAATTTAAAACGTTGCTTTTGCAAACTTATCAAGATCAAATGACATTCGTATATCATCTGAAAAAGTTTTGACAACTTGTAGCTCTGCTTTCAGTTCCTCATCTGATGAGCTACACGGTTTTAAATCATCGACAAAGAGAAGATGAGAAGTCTTTACACTTTGTTGTTTTTTAGGAGTCATATTGTAGCCATGGCCGAAGTTGTTAAATAAACAACTAAATGGGTTAATGGCAAGGCAGAATAGCAATGGTGACAGACAGTCACCCTAGAATATCCCCCTTTGAATTTTTATCCCTGGGATAATAATCTGTCCTTTATCATGGCTTATTTGCAAAGTGCTCTGCCACTGTTTCATGGTCACTGTAATGTAGTCGATCAGTGTAGGGTGTATCTTATACATTTTTAAGCACTCTTTTGTCCATGAATTTGGGATACTATCAAATGCTTTTTATAGTCAATCCATGCCATACTTAAATTCTTCCCCTTTTTACAGTTCTCTAGTATATCTTTATTTAACAACAAATGTTCCTTTGTTCCCTAAGACTTTCTTTTATTGTCCTTTTGTTTTACTGCCATAACTGAGTTTTCTTCTAAATGACTGTAAACTCTGTTGACATCAATTCCCGTGTAGAGTTTATACGTCAGAAGGCAAGTTATTGGTCTATAATTTTTAGGGTAGCTTGCAGGTTCACTCTTAAGAAGGAGCATTGTTTTCCTGTTGTTAGCCAGGTTGGTGTCTGTTCGGGGTGAGCATATAAATAGTTCTTACTCATGGCTGAATCCTGGTGCAAAGAAAACACTTTTAACCAAAAGTTAGGTACTGCGTCAGGGCCTGGTGTTTTCCAGTTAGAGGCTTTTCTTAACTTTGTCTCAATCTCCCTGGCTGTTACTTCATCCCATTTCATATCCTGCACCTTTAAACTTCTTATTCTTTCTTTTATTTCTATTTATTTAGCATCGTTGTTATGTTCCACAGGATCTTCATAGATACTTCTCCAAAATGTATCTACTTCCTCTTTTTTCAACGGTCTTTCAATTCCTTTTACCTTATTTCCCAATTCTCTATAAAACTTTTTTGGGTCAACAATAAATTGCTTATTTTGTACTTTTCCTTTATATTTATCTGTGTATCTTCTAAATTTTTCCATTTGTGTTGAAATTTTTAGTTTGTTATTTGCGATAGTGCATGATAGATCATGCACTAATACTGTGCATTGCTCTGTCCTTCTTAGTATTTTTGTTGATCTATTCCCTCTTCTATAGTCTTCTAACAGTGACACTTCTTGTCTTAATTGCTTTATAGTTTTCTCTATTCGATACTTCCATGATGGTATTTGATTTCTCCCCTACCGCAGCCACCACTGTATCTCCCTTGGAAACCTTGACTGGCTTGAACTCCCACAACTCCTACACTAAACTCAACTCACCTTTGCTCATAAACTAGTAAACCACCCTCTCCGAATCCCATCACTCCATACAATTCTCAAACCCTACCACTCTTCTAGACCACTACGCTCCTGCAACAAAAATCTACTCCAGGTCACCAAAGCCAAAAATTCAGCAGGTGAAGCACTTTTTTCCTGCGTTATATCCAAGCTCTGGAACATCCTTCACATTGCCATAACTACTCTTCCTTATTGCAGTCTTTTCAAGACTGCACTTAAATCTCACCTAATTTCTCACTGGCTTTGTCCTTGTCCAAACCCCGACTAATAAACCCCCTTCAACCCTTCTCTCCTTTCCCAGATTTAGATAGAGTATCCTATCTATCACTACAAAACTGAACTGATTACTCATTGCTTGTTAATCCTTCCAGGATTTAGTTATTGTTTAGTCTATTATTATTGTTATCTAGTTACTGCCTAGAAAATTTGTAGCACTGTGTTTTACTTCTTATTTCTCAATGTTTGTAATTAGCGCTTACTACTCAGTTGTACCGATTTTGCTACTGTAGTACTCCATGTCATGATCACTTCTACTGTATACATACCTTTATTGTTATTGTTCTCCCATCTACCACGTCCTTCTGTGGAGCTTTTCTCCCCGGGCCTCCGCTGAAAAAGGACCTGTGTCCAGTCAGATTTTCCCAGTAAATACATGTAAATAAATAAATGTACCAACTCTGATTAAGTTATAAACTCAAAACATAATCTGTAAATATCATAACATGCAACTACGTCACCAAGCTCTATATCCAATCTGACATCTCTTGCTTTTAATTGTGTCTGATATCCGACTAGATATATGTCCATTTTCAGCTAAGTCCCTACTAGGGAACACTACTAAACCACTATACATAATCACTTTGTTTTATATTTTCTAATGTTACCTAACTTCTTGTGTAATCTATGTAAGTTTGTCTATTTGGAGCTTTTCTCCCTGGGCCTCCGCTGAAAATGGACATATATCCAGTCGGACTATCCCGGTAAACAAATGTAAAATAAAAAATAAAATAAATAAATCTTCCTGTGGCACTTTCTCTTCAATTTCATCCTGTGCCATCTGTTGCTCTGTCATATGGGAACTCATTGGCCTATCACTCCTCAACAGTAAGATTGCACCAGAGTTTCCACAGTTTCCTATTCCTTTCCTAGTTGTCTAGCTTCAAGTGAATGTTTATACTGATTTCCTGTGGAAGGCTCCAAAATATCTTGATATGGCACCTGACCAATTGCTTCCTGTTCCATTGGTTTCCTCTTAATTTGGATATCCATTGCTCTATCCTGTTGTAGTGCTTTCTGCATTTGATTTTCTACACTGAATCCTTCACTTTGCAGGTTTGCCATAACCTCAGTTTCTATTTCTTTAACTTCTCCATTACTACTCTACTTTTCTACGTTTCCTCTGTCTTCTTATTTTTTGTATTGTAAAGTTTTCCATGTCCGGATTCCTTTGCCTGTATTTCTCTTCAAATATCTCCATTCTTGTGTTTAGAATATTTTCTGCAACATTAAAAATATAACAGTATGGTTGATGTTATTATATGGAAGGATTTGCATCCAAAATCCTATTCTCTCTTTATTTCTCGAACTCCCCCATTTCATAATCACCTCCTTCCACTTTGATTCAAATCTGCTGCTTGTGTTGTCTATGTGCGCCTTAACTACATACTTCTAAAGTATACATTCAAATCAAGTAATCCTAAACCAACTTGTTCTATGGGGAGTTTCAACTAGTTCCACTTGCACACCCCCCCCCAACCAAATACATTTCTTCAACTCTTTTATTAAATATTACACACAACTTCTCCTCTGGTTGATAAATATATGGCCGGCATATATAAAACTAAAGGGACGCAAAACATTTCACTGTTTGTATTTTACTATCCAAATTCATAATCAAGAGCTTCCAATTTATCAGTGTTTGCATTATGTTTTGTTTATTCTCTTCCCACACATCAGTAGCTGCCACACCAGAATCTTAATCCATAGACATAAATACTTAATCTTATCAAGTACCCATAAATAATGGTATTGCTGAACCAATTCATGTCTGGGTACATAATTTACTGCTATAGCCTTTGTTTTATTTTTATTAATTTTATATCCCGAAAAGACCTGAAACTGTCTCAAGACATTCCACAACACCAAAATGTCCCTTTTCTGGATTTATCAAGAACAAAATAATATAATCTACAAATGAATCTACCTTTTATTGATTACCATACCAATTATATCCTTTAATTTGTGAATCACTTATTTGCTTTGCCAATGGCTCTAAATATAAAGAAAATAAAAAGTGGAGAGAGGACACCCCTGACTGGGTCTTCTGTTCAAACACAACTTGTCAGAGATGAACCCTCCCCCCTTAACTCTATTCTCTGACCACTGATATATCTTTCTATGTAACACTATTATTCCATCACAGAATGCAAATGTTTCTGTTGCCGTACTCATAAAATCCCAGCTGACTATCAAATGATTTCTTTGCATCAAGAACCAACATTAATAGCAGTATTTTCTTCCATTCTGTTTCCCTCTGGATCATCACTGTTCTATTAATGTTGTCAAATGTATGCCTCACCTCCACAACGACCACACTGATCCACATCTATCAATCTGGTAACACTGTTGCCATTCTCTTAGTTAGCATAGATATAAACACTTTATAATCATAGTTTAAACTGAAATGGGTCTCTATAAAGCAGAGTATGAAGGTCTTTATCTTCTTTGTGTAACACCACCACCACACTTTTTTCAACGATGAAGGTGTCCCCCTCCCCTTTTAAAATACTTGTTAAAACCTTCCAGATCTTTGGCACTTTTTCCCTATTAACTTCTGTAGGAATACTGTCTTTTCCCGGAAATTTCCCTGTTGAGTGATTATACATCACCATTTTTATCTCATCTCTTCTATCTTAGTTAATCATCATTAAGTCTTGTTTTCCTCTAACATAGGCCTAATTAAGTCTTCCATATTTCCATTTGCACCTTTTCTTTGTTTTCACATCCCTCTGCCTTACACAAATTTTCAAAAAATTTCCAAATATCTCTAATACCTCTAAAGGATCTCTGGTTATTTTTCTTGTCATAGGTATGACGTTGTGAGATATTGCCGGCTGTACCAGGAGAAGTGGGACAGTGTACGTGTGGCATTTGCCAGAATCTCTGGCTGAAGTTTTGTAAATAGTCATGTTATTTCACTGTCAAATTGATTTGTACAGATGCATGTATTAAAAATGCATTTGCAAAAGTTGCTTATGTTAAAAATGCTGCAAAAGAATCTTAACAGAGTTCTAAATGTGTATTGTGCAAGAGTCGGGTGACCAGATGTGATGTCATTCTATAACCAGCTGAAGGACAGAACTCTGGCAGCAGCAGTTTGTTGTTTGCTTTTGTTTTTCTTTGGAACCTGACATAAAATATATATGTCAGTTATCACAGTTCAGTTGCTGAGTCAGTTCAGTCAGTGTGTAGTATCTCATCTTGCCTTATGGAACTGATCATCTCAGCAGTACCTCTTGCTTTGTGATACTAAGTGAGTTAACTAGGGACAGTTTCTCTTTAGTTCTGTTAGGAGTAATAAATCGAGATTAGCTTAGTATTATTTTCTTTTTTCTACATCTGTGGGATTCTATCCAACTGTGTTACTTTTACATTCCCTGTGACTGAAACTCTGATGTTTATTGTGACTAAATATTAAGTATTATCCTGTTTTCTATTTTATTATCTGTTATTAAATATTTTATAGGTTTTGATTGTGGCTAGTCTAAAATACCTTTAACATCTTGAGAGTAGTTGTGCTTATTTTAGTGACACTGTGGCCACTCCAATAAGCCTTACTGCTTTGGTCACACTCTTTATATCAGTATTAACTTGACACAGTATAATTGGTTACCCCTTGTAAGAGCTTTAGAGTATTTGACTGTTGACAGCAATCTACCTTATAGTCTGGAGATAGGTGACACAGCTGGTGAATCTATGCCAGCCTTTCCCAGATGCTCGTGTGTGTGTGTATGAAAAATCAGATATTCAATTGTGTGTGTCAGATACTTGGAAATGGGACACAGTGTTCCAAGGTAAGTCTTCTTTGGGATCTGGAGAAACACAGAGTCCAGTCCCAGGTCTGGAGCAGGTCCTCTGTGTGGTCTTGAGGGAAACTGTGCTTGATGCAGACAGCTGCATTTGAAATACTGTGTAACTCCATTCCTGTTCTTAATGACCGCCTCTCACCAGTGTCAGTGGTTAGAATTGCAGCTACTTGATTATTGGCTCAGGGTAAAGAGGGGCCATCACAATAGGCTCCCTCAGTTTCGCAACAACTTTTTCTACTTTCTGTTGCTTAAGCCACTGTACTAAAGATCTTGTGCTCTAGCATTATCACAAAATAGTTGTTTAACTGCAACCTTTCTATTCTTGTGTATATTATCCAAATACTCCTTTACTTTCCCTTTAGCAATCTACAGTAGTTCCTCTTCTTATAAGTTCATAGGAGGTTACGAGGCTAGATGCCCTAGAGCCTTTACAAGCTTATCTATGTTAATCCCAAGTATCTGCATTTGTTCTTTTTGGGTAGTCCGCAGAACAAATTTATGATCAGAGCAGGTCTGTAACCAACACCGAATACCACTGTCCAGAAGGGAAGTGGGTGCCACCCCAGAGGTAAACCTGTGGTCTCCCATCTAATTATCTAAGTTGCGTTTGAATATGGTCAGTGAGGAGCTCTGCTTTACTTGAATAGGAGGTCTATTTCAGAGAAGTCTCTGGGAGACATATCTGTCTCTCTAGTATGTTCTGTTAATGTGAATAATCCACAGAGGCTGAAGCTCACCCAAATGTACTTTATTGCAACAAAAATCCACAGGAACTCCACCACAACTGACCTAGGTTTCGTTTCAGCCTCTGTGGATTATTCAAGTTTTTGAAGTTGGTTCTCTGATTTGTAGTATGTTCTGTTAATGTAACAAGCTAGGTTGAGATACCTAGAGTGACTGACTCTTATGCAATTTGACTTTTGGATGTGCAGTATTTCCATTAGGGTTGGAGACTGCCCTATAGGCCAGGCACAAATCACCTCTCAGCAGCCTATAAGATACAGAGTAAAGTGACAGGGCTATCAGCCTGTCCACATAGGTCATGGTTTGGAGTCCTTGTATTTTCTTAGTGAGAAACTTCTGAGGTCTTCCCAGCTGCTGCAGGTGCCTGGTGAGGTACATGCAAAAGGGTGCATTATATTCTATTAGTGGTCTGATGAGGGTAGAGTACAGTGGAGTTATAATATCCCTTGACCTGGATGCTATGCCCTTGCTTATGAGGTGCGCTATGTAAAAGGCTTTCCTTACCACTGTGGAAACTTGGTGGTCAAAGTTCAGATTGCTAACAACCTGTGTTCCCAAGTCTCATACCACCTGGTTGGAACTCAGGGGGGTGCTGTCAATATTGTAATTTGTAGGGAATTCTGTTTTGCCAAAGGGAATAATAATGCATTTTTTTGCATTTAGTTTTAGGCCATGGCTTTGGCACCAGTCATTTGTTTCTATTAGATTGCTCCCAGTTTGCAATCATCAGAGAACTTGGTGAGCCAAAGGCCATCTGCTTTCGCCTGGACCTCTGAGAAGTAGGTGCCAAACAGTAAGGGGCCCAGCACAGACCCTTGTGGTACTCCACTGGTGACAGGTCTAATGGTGGATGTGGAGTCACCAATTTTGATAGTGTGTTCTGTTGTTGAGCCAATTGGCTACCCATCTAGTAATGTAAGGGTTAATCCCTATCTGGGAGAGCTTCTCAATGATGTCAGAGTGGGGAGTTGTGTTGAAAGCCTTGGCAAGGTCAGGATGGGCTGTGTGCACTGTCTTACCTTCATCCATGGTTTTGGTGGCATACTCAAAGAAGTCTACCAGGTTTAATAAGCATGATCTACCATTAATAAAGCCAAACTGGGTTGGGTCCAGCATTTGGAGGTCGCCTATGTCCTTGTTGTTGGGGTCCATGATAATTCTTTCCATGGCCTTGCAGATGAGGCTGGTTAGAATTATGGGTCTGTAGTTCCCAGGGTCAGTTGATGGCCCTACTTTGTGCAGGGGATTGTTGTTGCTGTTCTCCATTCAGTAGGAACACAGCCAGTTCTCAAGCTATGATTAAAGAGAATGCCAAGTGGGTTTGCTAGGTCTTGTTTTAGATTGTTTGGTAAACAACCTGGGATATTATCTGGTCCCATTGAGGCTATGTTTTTGGTCTTGGCAAGTGCAGAGATGGCCTGTTCTCTAGAGATACTAGACAGAGGGCTGGTGTCAGGTATGCTTTGAGATATGGTAGATGGAGCTAGGGGATGTCATTTGCAATGAATCTGTCAGCTAGCAGGTTGGTGATATCTTCATGTAGTGTGAGTGATCCTATCTATAACTAGTTTGGCACATAGCTTGGCATTCTCTTTTAGACTTTGGACATAGTTAAAGAATGCCTTATGATTATCTTTGACTAAGGATGCAATTTTAGCTTCATAACTTGCTGTAGAAGGCTTTACAAAATTTCTGATTTTCTTGCTTAGGGTTAAGAGGGAACTCTTCCTCTACAGAGTGATATCCCTCTTGCCTTTGGACAACAGTTTCCTTCTCTTGTTATACAATCAGTTTATACATGAAGTCTACCACTGTGGCTTGTTTTTACAGGAAGCCTGGTTCTGATCCGTTAGGTACAGCAGAGTTTATGCAGTTGCTTAAGCGTTTGTACAGGGCATTTGTGTACACTTCTGCATAGTGATCATTGATGTCTGCAATTGTGGGTGGTATGAAGCTTTTTATACCATTGCTTAGTAGGCTGTAGTCAGCTTTAGTAAAGTTTTTTATAATTTTTTGTCCTTTGTTTTGTCACATTCTTCTTATTCTGCAATACTTTAATATTTATCAGCCTCTCTAAATAATTCCTATTACTTCTTTCCCCATAACTCTATCTTTTATTTCTTCCTTATTTTTAAACTCTATTTTCATTTTATCCCACTTACTAGCTATCCATTCTGAGGAAATATCTATATTCCCTAATAATTCTCAATTAATTTCTACTACCCATTCATTAAATGCTTCTCTTTGTAATAAGTGTGAAATAAACAAAGCACAAAAACAAACACAAACTGAACTGCAAATCCCCAAATGAAGAAAACAAGAAAACAAAGAAAGAAAACAACTTGCGACTTGTCACTTGTGGCTTGGAATCGTTTGTTTTCTTCATTTGGGGATTTGCAACAAGTGCGAAACAGCCAGTGTCTCATTTTTTACTTCATTACCCTGCATCTTTTTCTTAGTTTGTATCTGTGCATGATCTGAAATAGTTATTAGATATGTTTGTCAAAACTTTCAATTAAATAGAAATGTTCCAGTAAAATACAAATTCATTCCAGTCTAGTCCAGATATTGTACACTGCGGAATAACATGCAAATCCTCTCTGATTTCCTACTAGTGAATTCACACCTTCTATACCAAATATTCGCATATACTTCTTTACAAAATGACTCTCTTTGGTTATAATTTCCCTTCAAGGTCTCCAATGCAAATCAAATTCCGGCCCCCACCTATAAATAATATTGCCTGCTGAACACTGATTATTTTCCTAGTATTTTTAAGCACCATACCAGCAATTTCTGGTGAAATGTTAATACAAGACAGAATACCCTTGCCAACAGCCCCTTACTACTACAAATCTAATATTTTTATCTTTTTTCCCTCTTGTATCACTATTAAAGCCCCTCTAGCAATTACTATCATCACTCCCCTTTTCATTTGTCCTTGATATTCTGCTGAATGTCTATCCTGAAATATTTTCTTTGTCAAATTAACATGCTAATTTCTATCCAAATGTGTCTGCTGCAACATTGTTACTTCTACCCTACATTTATTAATATAAGTCAATACTCTTATTTATCTCAATTCCTGTAGGCCCATTTATATTCCATGATAATATGGACAGAGCAGCCATTAAAGCAATAGCACTATTACTCCTGTTATACATGACAGTTCTTCTGAAAGTCTGTCTCCAACATCTGGTTTACATACACACATTAGTATTTGACAAGTTGATAGCTCAAGCAGTTGCTCTTCTTATCTCCATTTGAACCAGTGTCACATTTTCCATGACTATTTGCTTCAATGAAAATGCTCAAACAAAAACTAAATACATTTTCACATCCCACCCTCCCCTTTAACTTAGAACATGCACAAAAAATTCTGTACATTTTCAACAAAGTCTACCCCTCTGATAGGAACAGTTGCCCCAAATCCATGGCTGCACCCACAGGAGCTACTTAATCTGAATTTAATGAAGGTTAACCATGCTAAAGTACATGTTACAACCTGTATTCCCATTTACATTGACTGCTATCTCTTCTTTTATCTCAATTCCCCTCCCACATGTGAAAAACAGCTTATATGCTTTCAGTAAGCATTAACTTTTAGCCCTAAAAAATGTACACCTGCTACAGGCTACCTTTAAATAAATAAATGTTAATGCATTTAATAGAACAGTGCACAATTAAATATTAGACTGCTAGGGGACTACTATATGTCATTCACTTACCACAGTTTCAAACTTTATTTTGAATAGATTACCACTGTACCTTTAAATGTTACATTTCTCTCTGCAAAGTGTGTTAATAGTTCTCAAAATTAACTGCTGCCACCTGCAGACAGCTGATCTCCAAGTAAAAACAGTGAGCGATGATGAAAAAAAGCTAATAACTCTGTACATACATGAAAGAATCTTTCTAAATTTCACTCAAAACACGATGTACAGGCTTCCACCTGGCCAAATGTCTGCACATGTAGTCTACTTGTCTCCCAGGGAGAGTATTTGCAAATTGAAAAAAGCAATATTTTGCAGATTTGAGATAACTAGCATTTTCTATGCCTTTCAGTCGTATCGTACACTTACACGGTCGCATTCAAATGCAAGCACGTGTTTCGCATGTCGGTGTTTTCAGTGTCGGGATTTCAACTTGTCAGGTATTTACTTTGGCAGTCTTCTGGTGTTGGTTATCTTGTTGTTGTTGTTTGTACTTATCTGTCTTATCAGATAGACTCATATATATATACATATATATATATATATATATATATATATATATATATATGTGTGTGTGTGTGTGTGTGTGTGTGTGTGTGTGTGTGTGTGTGTGTGTATATATATATATATATGTGTATATATATATATATATATATATATATATATATATATATATGTGTATATGTGTATATATATATATATATATATATATATATATATATGTGTATATATATATATATATATATATATATATATATATATATATATAAAACAATTCAATACACTTTTACATTCCACGCCACCAAAGCAGACCAAGATCACAACATTATATTAACTTTAACTTGCTTCTGATTGACATTTATCAGGTTACAGTATAAAGCCTGTTCATCTTACAAATAAAAAAAATCGGTTTGTACATATATATCAACACATGTTTACATCCCAACCACCCCAGCAACCCAAAATCACAATATTATATTAACTTTAACTTCCTTCTGTCCAGCCTTTCTTATCCTGTTATACTATGAAGAATATAACTATTGCAACTAAGAAAAAGTACTTGTTTATTTAAATATATTTAACATACATAAAAGTCACTGATAAAATTCCCCAACCAACACATTTAAATTACTGCTCCCTTCACACTATGCAAACCTGCTTTACAATATAACATGTAGTATATTTTGTGAACTTTGTTATAGGAATATTAATCAGAACAAAAATTTTCTTCTTCATTCCCTTCAGTTTCCTTCTAAATATTAACAACAAAGTGGGGTATATGCTTTAGAAGTAACCAACAAATTTAACAAAGTCAACAAAAGTCCAGTCTTCCTTGAGTACCTTTTCTTACAAAGCCACATTTCACATACACAGTGGAATTGATGCTTTTCTGTCTCCCACTTATTCACTAATTTCTGTGGTGCTGGTCTTCATCCTGATCATCTCCATCTCCTGACAGCAGTCTTTGGTTCAAGTCTAAGATAATCCTGATTTTTCTTGTCAGCTCCTATGCTTTCTTCTGTCTCTCAAGCATTTTTTCTTTGGAACAATGGAAAACGTTTCACTGGCAAAATTTATCTATGGGCTTTGTTGTCATAAAAATGAGAAGCAGAGACCTCTTCTGCTTGCTGGTTCAATCCTTGTTGGATAAACTTATTTTCTCCTTAGCCTGTTCTGCATCAAAAATGTCTTTTGACACTCCAGAAAAATATTCTGAAAACAGTTGGAAACAGAAGTTTGAATCTCATACCTACCTCTCAATATGTCCTGAATGCTGGGATAAACTTGCTTCTCTTCAGCCTGGTGTACGGTGAATAATAATTTTCCACAAACACTTTTGTCTCCAATTTCTGACACTTTTCCTTTCTACCACAGTTTTGTCAGGAATAACTTTTTTCTATAAATATGCAGAAAGAGAGGGACTGAACAAGGATATCATGGTACAGGAGGTGAAGAAGGCAACAATGGCAATGAAGACTATATGTATAGCTTGTAGAATTCTACAAATGGAGTGGAGACAATATGGAGAACACTAACAGAGGAATTTGTAAGGGTTAGCTGGACATGTGACATATGAGACTTAATGAAAATGGCCAGCATAGTGATGACACCAAAGAAAAAGGGGATAACAGGAGGTAAACAGCTACAGACATATCTCGCTCATAAATATGGACATCAAAATACTGGCAAAGGTACTAGCCAGGAAGTTAGATAACTTGCAGAACAGAATGGATTCATCGGGGAAGAAGAGCAGAGAAAAACAGGTGGGCCTTAATGGAAATCATATGGAGGGCAGAAAGAAAAAAATGACGTAAAGAAGGGCACTGTCTTTTTTGATCTCCAGACAGCATTCATTGCAATCAGATGAAGATACCTCTGGGAACAAGTAGAAACAAGAAACACGGAAGACATATTTATAAGATGGATAAAGGCAATGCACAGCAGCCCAGAAAAGTGAGACAGCAACAAACATAGGCACTTCCAACCCCATAGAAGTAGAAAAAAGAACCAGACAGGAGTACCCGCTATCACCACGTCTGTTCACACTAGTCATAGAGGAAACTAGCTTTGCAGGTGAGGAAGTTGCTACTGCAACTAAAACAGACCAGTGGGATAAAATCACAATTTCTGCTATTTGTGGATGACTATATGCTGCTGCCAGAGGAAACAGATGCAGCAACAAAGCTATCACTGAAGGCATTTGCAAGGTTTGAGAAGGCATTAGAGCCACAATACAACAAGAATGCAGAGATTGTCAGGACAAAAGAAGTGAAAGCAAGGGAGATGGTACCATATGGGAAAAAGCCTAGAACTCCTCCTGGGGAGCACAAGCTCAGAAATTATGTAGAAGAACTTAGAGGAAGCAAGGATCAAAATTAAAAGAATAATGGAGATGGGTGGAAGCAAGACATACATCCAGATGAGAAGGGCGAATATAGTAAGAATGGTGGTTTAGCTTATAATAATGCACATACTAAGAAACTTGCCAGTAGGCCTGATGGAAGAAAGATTAACAAAAATGCAGAATGATAGAAAAAGCCAAGAGGAGGGGAGTACTGAGAGACAAACTAAGACTAAAAAGGGGGTGGCAAGTCCCGTGCATACCTTCAGATGCTATGGCATAAAATATAGTCAAATGGATTGAAGAATAGGAGGTCCCCAATGAGCTAAATGGGAGGGACACAAGGTCAAAACAGAGTGGGTCCTGAAAAAGTGAGGATACATGACATGGGTGAGACAAGAGAAGAGATAGGTATGCAAAAGAAAGCTGGCTGAACCTCACAGAGAATAGCCAGGCAGGTGGCACGCACAGGGTATGTGAGAGGAAAGGGAATAAACAAGGGAATGGGAAAGGGACAGAGAACTTCAAGACCTTGGAAGACGTGCCAAGGGAATATGGACTAATAATAAGTTAGTGAAGGACATATAGAACGCTGAAGGAAAATATATATAAATTAAAAAGAGAGAAAGTAAACATGAGGAAGGAGAATGAGAAAGGAAAAAGAAAAGCACCACAGGAACCATGGGACAGCTTCAAGAAAAAGACAGGAAGAATAAAATATAAAGATACAAAGGAGAAGAGGGAAAAGGTAATGGTGAAAGGAAAAAAGATGGGATGGATCAGGGAAGAGGAATGGAAGACAAGCCAAGAAGGATGAAAAACAGGTAACCAGCATAACAACAGAAATGCACCAGTTACACAGTGGAATGATGAACCAAACAGGATTATTCACAGATGGAACTTTACATCAAAAAAAGACAGAGAAGGAAAGGAGGGAAAAAATATTCAAGTGCTTCAGATGAAACACGGAGGAAGATGGATGTTGCACAACTTCTATGTCTGAAGCTGGCCAAAGAAGATCTGAAAGAAAGCCCTAGACATACGGGAGAAAATCTTCCAAATAAAACAGAAAATTTATGGGAATTCTGCATGTGGGGATGGATGTGTAAGAAAAGGGATGGTAGAATAGAAAGGAAAAAATCTTAATGGGAGACGCAGTGGTTAGCATTGTGGTTTCACAGCAAGAGGATCTCCAGTTCCATTCTCGGCTGGGGTGCCTTCTGTGCGGAGTCTGCATGTCCTCCCTGCATTTGCATGGGTTTCCGCTGTTTGTTCCTCTTTCCTCTCACATTCCAAAGACATGCCTCTGCAGTGTTTCTCCCAGGGTCTCCGCTGAAAATAGGCTCTGTCCCAGTTGGACTTTCCAGGTAAACAAATGTTAAATGAAATAAAATAAATAAATAATAAAGGATACTGGGCACTGAAATAAAGACGGTAGTGGCACAAAACTAGAAAAAAGAAAGGGAGAATAAGGATAGTTAATATAGACAAATGATTCCAGGATGTGGACTATGCCCAAAGCAAAGCAAGCAAGATGACAGAAAGGAAGAAAAATTGAGGGAATAATTGTTAGAGGTAGTGTAATACTACAAAAGAAGAGGGAGATGTGAGGGGCAATACAGCAGTATTAAACAGCAAACTGCCAATATAAATTCACATAAAGATGCAAAGTACAAGAATATGATTATGAAAGAACAAAAATTATACAACAAAAATGAAAACAAAAATAAAACAAGTCTGCTGAGAGAAAATTGCACAAAATAGATTGGCAAGTAGATGCCTGCTTTCAAAGCTGCTCAACAAAAAGAAAGACTGGGTATCTTATTTAAAAGACTTGAGGGAATAGTACAGGACAACTGTATCTATGAAGGAAATACAGTGGGGCAGGTTTCTGAGTTCTAGTATGCTTCCTACGGTGACATAATAATTAAGTCCCGGTTTTCTAAAAGAGTTCAGTTTCATCTGCCACAAGAAGTTCACATTTTTCTAAAAAAATAGGGATGTCTCCTTCCAGTTCCAAAAGGTCCACACAATCAATAATTTGAAATTTAAAGCCAGTGTATCTTTTGTAAAGCTGCAAGTGCCAAGCCAGTGCATTATTCTTGCACTTAGCTCTAATTTCAGAAAGATGGCCAGAAATCCTTCTTTTAAGTCTGTAATGCTCCACAAAAAGTGTACTAAAACCTCAGAAAACTGCCCCACTGTTTAAAAGACTATTAAAAGTCTGATATGGGACTGATTAATGCAGACATTACACGCTAATATTCTACATGCTAATATTGTTATAAACAAATATCAAACATTGTAAATATTTTACAATGAAAATAACTGACATTGGTGCCGTTTTTCTGATACTTTTACTTAAACTAAGTGCTTTCTTAGCTAGATGCCACACTTGAACAGATCCCTAATGCTTTATTTTTAACATGTTTCACTGTATTTCCAGCTTAGCAATTACAGCTATGGTTTTCAGCCTACTTATGTGTTCACTTGTAGATTTACACACATGTTTATTAATATTTTATGTTTTTTACGCACAAACCTGATAAAGTATTTATTTGGTACAAAAGCAATCTTTCTTAAAAGTGTTTTCAGTTTATAAGTTACTATTATTTATTCTGACAGATGTCTAGTGGTAGATCTTTTTGTTAGTTAATTAGTCATTTTGTTAGTGAGTTGGTTTCTTAAATAATAAAGTTTGGATTAGTAGGTTAGCCTTAATAAGCTGTTCTTATATACTTTAATTTGTCTCTAGCATTTTAGTTTCAGTTCTAAGGTAGCAGTCTCAGTTTACACTATGACATTATGGGGGAAGGGGAACCTGGTTAAAGGAATGAGTTTAAAGCTTTTATTGCTCATAGGTTCATAGGACAATAACAGGCTATTGGCCCAGGGGCTCTTATAAGCCTAGCCAAGAATTTCATCTATGTTTTCACAAAGTCAGCACCTGTTTCCCCTGTCCAGCAGGTACACAGGTGGGATCCCAGGGTTGTATTTTCTGTTTCTCATCCAGTCGTCCAGGCTCCTCTTGCAGAGGGCTAGTGAGGTACTCTGCCTGACATAGAGAGGGAGTCTATTCCAGAAACTGGGGAGTCTTTGGGACACAAATCTATCTTGCCAAGAAGTTCTATTAATGTCTCAGACCAGACTGAGACCTTGTATGCGGGTTGCGCAAGTGGAGTTTGACTTACGGATATGCAGCAACTCCATCAAAGCTGGGTCTGAGACAGCCATGTATAACAGACACAGGTCACCTCTGAGCAGTCTGTATGAGACTAAGTAGAGGGACAGGGCTTTTAGCCTATCTGTATAGGATAAGTGTTTGAGACCATGGATTTTCCTGATCAGGAACCTCTGTGGTCTCTCCAGCTGCTGCATGTACTTGGCAAGGTACATGCTGAAGAGGGTACTGTACTCAATAATGGGTCGGATAAGGGAGGAGTACAGGGATGTTATGACCTCCTTGTTCCTGGATGAAATACCCTTACTTATGAGCTGCACCATGTAGAAAGCCTTCTGTACAATAGAGGCAATGTGGTGGTATAAGCTGGGTTGCTATCAACCTGGGTGCCCAAGTCCCTCAGAACTGATTGCGTGCTTAGTATGTTGTTATTAAAGGGGATAATGATGCATTACTTGGTATTCAGTTTGAGGTCATGCTTCTGACACTAGTCATTAGTTTGAGTAAGGCTCTCTTGAAGGATGTTCACATCACTAGGGGAATTTAAGACAGCACCCAACTTGCAGTTATCTGCAAACGTGGTCAGCCACAGCCCACTGATTTTGGCTTGCACCTCAGAAAAGTATATTCCAAACAGTAGAGGCCCCAAGACTGACCCTTGAGGTACATGGCTCGTTATGGGTCTACTACTAGAGGTGGCTTCCCCTATTTTGACTGAGTGGGTTATATCAGTGAGCCAGTTAGCTACCCATCTGGTAACATACAGGTTGATGCCTAGCTGGGAGAGTTTATCTATTATGCCCGAGTGGGGAATAGTGTTGACAGCTTTGCCTAGGTCAAAGTAGGCAGTGTGTACTGTCTTCCCCTCGTCCATGGCTTTGGTGACTGTTTTGAAGAAGACCATGTTTAATAGGCATGGTCTTCCTTTGACAAAACCAAACTATGTGGGGTTAAGCATCTGGAGGTTGCCAATGTCCTTGTTTATAAAGTCCATGATAATGCATTCCATGGCCTTGCAGATCAGGTTAGTTAGGCTGATGGGCCTATAATTGCCTGGGTCAGTGGACACTCCACCTTTGTGTAGAGGGATGACAGTGGCTGTCCTCCATTCAGCTGGGACAAAGCTAGTGCTCAGGCTTTGGTTGAATAGAGTGCCTAATGGTGCTAACAGCTCATGCCTGAGTTCATGTAGAAAGCAGCCAGGGATGTTGTCGGGTCCGATGGAGGCTATATTTTTTTTGCCTTTGACAGGGCATTAAAGACCTGCTCCCTGGTGATGAGGGGAGGGAACCAGGTGCTGAGGATCTCCTGGTTTACTTGATGGGGGGACGGGAGGGTGAAGTTTTCACTGAACCTGTCTGCCAGTAGTTTGGCTATATCTACGGCATTTGTGTATGTGGAGTTCAGTGCAGATTTGGGTGTTACCTTTGAGACTGCAGACATATGTGAAGAAGGCCTTGTGATTGTTCTTAGTGGATGTGGCTAATTTGGATTCATAGTTAGTCTTAGAAAATTTCACCAGTGACCTTATTTGCTTATTCAAACAAAGGAGAGATTGGTTACAGCTTGGCACCTGCTCCTTCTTGGTCCTGGATAACATTTTTTTCCTTTTATTATAGAGTTTGTTTACTGCTGCTGTCCACCAGACCAGTTTACTCTTCCTTGGGGAAGATGATTTGGTCCTGTCAGGTATTGCTGAGCCCATGCAGCTATGTAGGTGCTCATATAGTTTTTGTGTAGGCTTGGACATCGGTGCTAGTTCCAAATGAAGGGAAGGTGACTGTGAAGCTGCTTATACCTGCTCTCAGGAGATTGTAGTCGGCTTTGGAAAAGTTTTTTTTGTTTGACCCTGGCAAGGCGGGTGGTCAGGAGTGATGGTGACTTTGAAAGTGATCACATTATGGTTGGATCTTACCAAAGAGGATGACACTGTAGGGGTGCTATAGTGGCTATTCATGTTGATTAGTACCAGGTCCAGGATATTTTCACCTCTTGTGGGGATATTGACCAGCATATCCAATGCATTAGCATTGATGAAGTTGAGGAATCTCTGGGAGTTTGTGTTTGGGCTAGAATAGGTCTTCCACACTCTATGGTTGGGTAGTTAAAGATGCCCAGGATCAGAGTAGAGTGTTGAATCTTGACAGATTCAAGTTAAGTCCAGACATGTAGAGTGGGTGTCCTGAGTCATGATTGGGAGTCTGTAGCTAGCTATGATTTGAATAGGTGTTTTGTCATCAGTTAACTGCACTTGGAATGTCTCCTGTGCATCATACTGTTTGACTAGCCTGGAGGTGTATACATCTTTGATAAATATTGAAACTCCACCTCCTTTGGCTTTGTAGCCCTCCATTTGGGGTTTGAAAGTATGACAGGATGAATAACCTGGTAAGGCTGGGGTGCTCTCCGCAACTTTGAACCAGGTTTCAGTGACTGCAGAAATGTCAGCATCTTCCAGGGTGAGAAATGCTTGCAATGAGTGCAGTTTCATGCTAAGACTCCTAGCGTTTAGCAGCATGACCTTTAAATTTCATCTAGAAGAATTTTTCATGTTGGTAATTTTTTCCTCATGACTTTGCCTAAAAAAGCACTATGGGGGAGACAAATGAAGGCCATCACTGGCAAAGCATTGCGAGCTGTCAATCATGTCCTCCCAGGCTATCAGGTGCTAGATACCCTTGGAATGACACCAGAAACTAAGCCAATTGTTAAAGGCAATCATTTTCTGTTTGTACTGAGGCATCATACTGGGAAAACCGGTGCTGAGTTTTTGGGAACATGGGTGAAATTCTTAGCTAGGCTTATAAGGGCCTCCAGGCCAATGGCTTAGTATCATCCTATGAACCTATGAATCATTCTGGGTGACAGTATGATGCTGCTTAAGGCTAGGGACATACCTGCCTGGGACACATATTCAGTGAGTTCAATAATAAGAAGTTATGTACCTACCATAACGTTCCATGTTAGTTGTCTTCTCTCGCCTTCTTTCTTGCTTGATGGGTTCGGAGCCGATCCTCATTCAAACGGGCGCCTTGCTAAGCACTTTTTTACCAGCTTTTACCAGCTCGAGATATCCCATGATGCAAAGCGGTAAGTACCCAGATCTGGTTTGATGACAAAGGGCAATAGCACCAAGCATAAATACTTCCAAAGGAAGAAGAAAGAAAAAAGATGGGGAAGAAGGAAGGTCTGAATGGAATGGTCTTATAGCATAATAGTATAAAATAAAAGGCCAGGGAAGGGGGGGGGAAGGGAGTGCAAAGAAGAAGAGAGAGAGACAACTAACATGGAGCGTTATGGTAGGTACATAACTTCTTAATGTTAAGTTGTCTTAATCGTACATTAACAGTCTTGATGGATCCTATCCTGACCTATCACTAGGATGGGTCCTGGCAGACTCATGGAGACATGACTCAAAGAGGACAAAAAAAACCCTCTGTCCTTCCAGGCAATCCAATTTGTAATGGGAAACAAAGCAGTGTGAGTGGCCCAAGTGGTGGTCTAAGTGAATTCTAGGAAATAGTCTGTAGAAGGCTGTAGAAGTAGCTAAAATCTAGCTTGGGTTTGCTTTGGGTTTGTTTTAGCCTGTGTTCATCCCCTGAGCAGATAAATTTCAAAAGAGAAGAAGATGACCCTAGAAGGCCACACTTCAAACCAAGGAAGGAGAAAAACAAGGTTGATCTTATTATCAAAATTTTGAAAAATTTCAAATAATATTTATCTGATTTTTTCCAAACGATATCTGAGTAACATCAGGATAATGTAGTTTTTGTTTGGCTCTGTTTGGCTCTGTCTGAATAGTTTGGGAAAAATCAGATTAGTCAATGGATTGGTCTTTATTGGTCTTTGGGCATTAAAAGACAATTAAAGGTCGGATTGATTCTCAAAGATACTCTATCTATCTAAAAAATAGAACAACCGGTCGGGGCTTCGATACCAGACACGATTCAGACACCCTGGAATATTAAATAGCCACTAGGAATAAAGTTTAAAGGAAGAATCTAGCTGAACAAAGAGGGAGCTGAAATCAAGGGGAAGAATCATGAATTTTACTACCCAGGAGTAGGAAAGGGGTGGAGGGAGGAGTGATTGAGGAAAATTCCTTTCAAGAACATTCCTTTCAAGAAGGCCCTGCAGAGCCTATATGACATATTGTTGAAGAGACCCATGAAAGCCAAAAGTTGGAAAACATTGAAAATTGAACTCTGAAGAAGAAAGAAGTGCTAGAAAAATCAAATTGCTGAAAATCTACAGTGACTGGGAAGGAGGGGGCAGTGAAAGGATCAATATTCTTGGCCTTTCCACAATAAATCCTAAAATCCTTCTGTTTTGAATTAACCCTCCTCTATCTCCTCTTTAACTGAAGATGAGAGGAACTAACTAGGGTGAGAAGGAAGTGGAAAGCAAATGCTGAAGGAAGTGAGAGGAACTATAGGTGAGCTGCAGCGAAGAAGGATAGAAATCAAGAAGATCAGCACCAGGTCCAGATCTGGCACCACTGTCCAGATGCATGGCTGCACCAAAACTGCTCTGTCCGCGGGCCAGGCAGGAACACTCCAAAAGGAGACTCTCAAGGGGCAATGAACTCTGAATACTTCTCAATTTCAGAGCTTTCTGGATAAAAGGTAAAGAGAAAACTGGGAAGAATAAAAAGGTCAAGGCGTCTCCCTGGGTCCTCTGAAGAAGGAGGGAGGGAAGATGGTCTGGAAGAGAAGTCTGGAGAAGGGAGTTTTGCTGCTGTTTTGAATTTAGCAAAAGATCGCAGAAATGGGCTGACCCCATTCCAGAAAAATCTGAGATGAGGCAAATTGCTGAGGAGAGACCACTCTGCTAGGCATGAGAATAGCTCTGCTCAATCTAGGCTACCAATGTTGGTTTTTCAGAGGGATATGAGGAGATACCAGAATTGCCATAGTCTGGGATCCGAGGGGTAGGCTAGGGCTCTTCGACACAAGGTTTGTTGATGGGTCCGCCCTGTTTGTTGATATATGTGTGGTGTGGACACTGTTGTCTGTGTGGACTGCAATTGTCCCCTAACGAAGCACGTTAAAAAGGGCTCTCTCGTCAGCTGGAGCTTTATCAGCCATCACTTCATGAAGCGGCCTGCCTGTGCATGACGAGTCCCCCCCTGATAATGATCCCCCCTGGCCCCATCCGGAGTGGGGGTGGATCACAAAGGGGGGAGATGTAAAGTATCTGTGATAGTGGAACCAAGGGGGTACCTGAGGAGATGAGTCACCAGCATGTGGAGATGTGATCCACCAAGCAAGATGATCTTTGCAAGTCTGTGGGTGTGAAATGCATTGGCATTAGAAAGTTGAGAAACCACTGTGTAAACAGTAGAAGCATGGGAAAGGGAAGAAGGAAGAAGGCCGCAGGCGAAGCTGGCCTACCTTCAGAACCCATCCTGCCTTGAAACTTTTTGCTCTGAATGGCCTGAATGATCTTGACTTTATGATGTTGACATTCTTTGATCTGTGAAGAGTAGCTAACATGAAAGGGTGACATGGTAGATGATTTTGAAGTAATATCGAGATGTAAAAGAAGAGAAGGGCAATTTGTTTATCCCGAGATGTGAAATAGTACAGAGATGCCTGGTGGATATTGTGGCCGTGGGTGGCTTGAATCTGGTGAGGTCTGCTGAAGAACCAGTGTAGTGGAGATCTGGAAAGACCTACCTGGAATGGAAACCTCTGGTGAGGTGCAACCTGCCATCTGCATGCTGTGAACATCTGGGACTCTGGGTGAGACCCTGGCTGGAAAATCTCCTGGGCTGTGATGTGGACCTGATGCCCAGCAGAAATCTGAAGGGCGAGTTGTCTGTGGTAATGTGATGTTTGCATCGACAGTGCTGATTGAAGATCTATTTTGTGACTTGTTAAGAAAGGCAGAGAAGAGAGAAGTTGACAGTCTCCCGTTTGTCTTCTTCCACAAGGGTCTGGAGAGACTTGAGAGCCAATGTGTCTCCAGTCTCCTTCCTCTTGGGGACAAAAAGAAACTTTGAAGATTCGGGCTCTGAATGGTCTGTTGTAACTTTGGCTGAATGGCTCTTTTTTGATAGTTTTTTGAGACTTCTAACTCTAATTAATTTTAGACTTTGGTACATCTGGGTCTGAATTTGGGGTGAGGACTCCTCGCCCCAGAGGTGTAACCCTTGTGAGGTGATGCTGTACCCAGCTGTACAGATCATCTTTGAGTGAGGGGCTGCCTGGCTTCTGGGAGACGACTCAGAGAGGCCTCAGTCCGAGTGGTTTTCTCTAACATCTCTAGGGGGGCTGGTCTTGTGGCTCCCTGTGCCTCTGGGGGGAGCTTCCTCTACCCATCTCGCGGCTGTTGTTGTTGCGGCGTCTGCCTTTGTTACCCCCGCTGACCCGTTGTGACAGTGGCTCTGGTGGACGGTCGCGGAACCACGACTTACCCCTTGAGTCACTTTTTGGTGTCTAGAACCTGGGGTGGCCAACCTCTTGAGGGGAGTCTTGCAGCTGATTTCCACACCTGGTCAAGTTTTCCTGCTCGCCTCACCCAAACAAAGAAACATCAGCGCCAGAAAAGAGGAAGAGGGGGCATGTAACCTGTGTCTACAGAGTCCACTCATTGCATCAGCAGCATATGATGCGCGCCCAATGGAGACCTCTGAGCCTGCATTCGCTCCTGCAGCATGATATGATTAGCATCATCCATGGTTTACAATGATGGAAGGAGGAGTTGGCTGCGGAGCTAGGTTTTTCTCGAAACTGTAGCATCTGTAACTGGCTGAACAATCACAGCCTGCATAGGTCCCTCGCTCTCCTTGGAGTCTGGTTTGGTGAGCTCCTGGTAATGTAATGAGAAAGCCATGCCAGGCTGAGCGGCTTCAGGAAGTGGAAGCAAGGATTCCCCTTTGTGCCATGTTCCCTAGAGTCCTGCCAGTGAGAAAAGCTGAATGCCCCCTAGTTCCTGCAAAGTTCACACCATGGCTACCCAACCACCTGCATGGCATCAGGGGCTACACCCTTAGTGGCAGTGATAAACACGGGGGTGATAAATTTTTTGAAGCTCTCTAGGGGACTGGCTCTACAGAGTCAGGAGCTGCCAAAAAGCGTCAATAACCTGCATAAAAGGGGTGGGTGGAGGCGCAGGAGGTGGCTAGGTAATCTGACTCATCCTCCCTCTCATGGATGTGGCTCAGAAGAGTTGTTGGTGGGCCAGAGTTCCCTCCTCCTAACTATCTAGGAGATAGGATGTCTGAGAGGATTGGATCCCTCTGGGGATCCCTCCTGACTCATCTGAGTCATCGGAGATCAGTCAGTATCTCAGTCTCCACTAGAAAGTCTTCTCTGGTCTCTCTTCCTGAGGAGGAGAGGAGGAAACTCCAGGAGAATCAATTGGGGAAGAGAGGAAGCCAATGGAGATCTGATTCCTAGGAGGATCTCCTCTGAACTGATGTAGAGAAGTGTGAGAGATGTCAACAGGCACTATGGAGGGAGGAGCTGAGACAACAGACTGGCGCATACAGACCTAACACTCGCCTCTTCATCACCTCCAAGCTCTCCTCCCAGGGAAGGTCCCGAGCTCACTTCTGAGCTAGGAACTCCAGGGACCAAGTCTCAAGGTCCATGCCCATGTGCTCCCAGACCCACCAAGGCCGAGCCAAGAGGGAAGAAGCGGGCTGGACAGGGGACCGTGCCAGAAGTGCCCGGAGGGAGACGATAAGGACCCCGGAAGCCCCTCTGCGGAAGGTCTCGAAAGAAAGAGAGGAGAGAGAGAAGGAGTAGAGGCTGAAGGAATCTGTCAGATCTGCGGGAAGCGTTTCCACGAATTCGAACTCAACTCCACTCTGGGGTAGGTAGAAAGAGTGACTGGAACTGCAGAGGAACCACTCTCTCTGGGGTCTGTTGAGGCGGACTATGTAACATTGAGCCAGTGGTAGGCCATCCGTAATCTACTGAGGACTCTACCTAAGTCATGGTCAGAAGCCTGAATGAGACTGTCGGCCTCGACTGGAAGATGCGCGGAACCCGAAGTGTGATCCTTGAGCGAAGGGCGACCGGGGACTAGGAAGAGAGGTCGACTCGACTTCCTCGAAGAGCCTCGGGATGAGATGAACGAAAATAACCTTATTATGGGGAAGCCACAGCTTCCGGAGCGGAGAGTACGCTAAATATCGGCTCAAGCCAAACCCGACGATACTCGGTGTGTGAAGTGTAGGCGCGATAGGGCCGACACCGACGGGTACCACATGATGGAGCAGTCGCAGTGGACACGAATCCAGTGGGAAGCCAGACGGCGGCACCGATAGACCTCCAGTGCGAACAGAAAGATGCGCCAGAATGCGGCTCAGCCAAGAGAATGGGAACTCGACAGCGGGAGAGGCCCTCCGCACAGAACAGGCGGCTGAAAAGCCTGGGCCTTGGAGAGGACAGTGGCAGGGCGGAGCCGACTATAACTCAGAGCCCTGCAGGTGAAGGCCCCCCAGGATTTATTTCTTCTAAGTGGCTGTCTGTTAGACTCTTAAAGAATGAGCTCCTTAACACCAGGAGTACCCGGTGAAAGAAGAACAGGCAATACAGTTGCAGGCAGAGACATAACGAGACATCTTCTGATCTTAAAGATACATTCTTACACACTTAGAAACACACAAGACATGGTAACACACAAGCAAAAACACCAGTCAAAATTTAAATAAAATGCTCAAAAAACAAGTACTAAACACAAAAGCCTGACACACCTACACACACTAAAGGATGATGTAAAGGGTAAATAAAAGTCAAAGAAAAAGACAGAAAAATAGCTGATTGGAAATGGAATAAACAAAAAGGAAAGCAACAAACATAAAATAAGTTTGTTAAAAGGGGCTTAAACCAAAGAATGGGCAAAGTAGGAAATCACTTGCATCAAGCTGTAAAAAGACTCGAGCTTAGCAAGTGCGGGCGGGGATGAGATCTGCCTCCGAACATGCGGAGCATCATGGGATGTAGGGCTGTAAAGGACACTCAGAAATGACACGGGTAAGGCTAGAACCGTGCGAGATTTGTCTCTCTTCATACAGTCCAAAGGGGTAAGTCTCAAGTCATTCACACCAACATGGACTATGATAGACTCATAACAGTACCTGTTGTTAAGAGACTTGATTACATGCATGACATGGTGGATTCTAGCACCTGACAAGCAACTTACTGTGACTTTTGCCATATGTGTGTCTCACGATAGAGTTGCCTATGACTAGTATGTTGGCTTTGTGGCTGGGCCTTACAGGCTGTGAGACACAGGTGCGTGTATTATGTGCAGTGCTTGGTGCTGTGGGTTGTGATGTGCATGTGTATTTTTCCTTTGAAGGTCTCTTTTGCTTAGGTATGTTTTTGTTTAGAACCCCCATATATGTAGGAGTGTGCTGTAAAGATGTGGTTGGTGTTAGAGGTGTGGTCTTTGTGGTGCTTGTGCAGACAACCTTCTCAGTGCTAGATGTACTGGCTTGTGATTGAGACAGCCAGGAGTCTAGGTTCTTAATGTAACTGCATCTGTCACATATTGTGTTCCTAGGTGGTAGTAGTAGAGGGTTGCAGTGTACATGAGACAGTTGCTACACTGTCTCAGGATACCCATATCAACCAGACTAGCAGAAGAAACTATAGAAAATTGTCCGTCCATGGTTGTCAGAATCTGTGGAAAAGAGGTCAGGGATAGCAGAGTAGGTACTATCTGAAGAGAGTACCTATAGGTGTGAGCAGGGTTGAATAAAATCAATACAGTAGTTGCAAAGGAGGGCCTCACTTACACAGGAGTGCTGGTAAGGGAAATAATTCAGCTGAGATACCTCGCAAAGGGTTAAAAACAGTGCAGCGGCAGTGCGCAATGCGCAAACAAGCACAAACCTGCACAAATATGGGGTTTAAATGCCACAAAAACAACAGTAAAATATTAACACTGGAAATGACCAATCAAACCTTGTCCCTGAGCTCTTAGCTAAACATCCTATGCCGGACCAGTTCCAACCAGTTCACTTACTCGCACTAAGTGCAGGCAGGCCCCAGCCAACACAAGATGGTGTAGCAGGAAATACAGTGTAGCGGGAAAGATAGGAATTACACAAACAGATCTGGATACAGCAAAACCTATAACCAGAATATATTAAAGATATTTAAACTCTGTTTAGGTCAGTTTAACAAAGGAGAACAGAAGCACACTTAAATATAACAGTAGCAAACAAGAGCAAACTGATTTAAACAAATTAACCAATTAACCAATAAAAAAGCTCAAAACTGAATCCCGTTCCAGCAGCCTTCAATCAGATGAGTTCTATCTGCACACTCCTGTCACTAGGGTGCAGGGGAACCCTCGCCAACAAAAGGTGGCCTGGTCTAGTGCTCAAGTTATACAGAGCTAGATTCAGCAGGTTTAAATCTAGTCTACGCTACAGCAAACAAGGTACACCAATTTCAGAAAAAAAAAACAGTTCAAATAAGCAGGCACAATAAGCCTTCAACTGGAAATTCTCAGCACAGAAGGGCAGAATCTATAGCTTCATAGGTAGGTACTAGGCTATCTCATTTATAAGCCTAGCCAAAATGTGTTGGCTTTCGCCGCCCCCTTAGATTAGTTCCCTGTGCCTCTGTCCAGCAGAACCACTGAAGTGATTACCGGGGTAAACTTTCTGTTTACCATCCACTCATCATGGCTTCTCTTAAAGATGGTTACCAAGGAGCCCTGCCTAATGTAGATTGGAATCTTGTTCCAGAGCATGGGAAGTCTCTAGGACAGGAATCTATCACTCCAGCATGTCCTATTTATTGTTGCGGTGAGGTTTAGATCCCTAGAGCATCGGGTTCGAGGGGATATGGTTTTCTTTAGGTGGAGCATGTCCATCAATTCTGGGTTGGACATGACCTTGCATGTCAGGCAGAGATCACCTCTGAGTAGGCGGTATGCAACTGAGTGCAGCTGGAGTTTCTTCAGTCGAGCTGAATAGGGCATCTGTTTGAGGCTAGTGAACCTCTTGGTGAGGTACTTCTGTGGTCTTTCCAGCTGTTGCAGATGTCTTGTAAGGTACATCCCAAATAGGGCGCTGTACTCTATGATGGGTCTGATGAGTGATGCATAGAAGGGCACAATGACCTCTTTTGATCTGGACGCAAACCCTTTTGTGATAAGGTGGGCCACTTAGAAGGATTTTCTAACCACTTTGGCAATGTGATTATCACAGGAGAGGTTACTATCTACTTGGGTCCCCAGATCCTTTATTACGTCTTCCGTATTTAGGGGGTTACCACCTATGTGGTAGTTTGTGGGTACTTCATTTTTTTCCAAAGGGGATGACTATCCACTTTTTGGCATTTAGCTTGAGGCCATGGTTTTGACACCAGGTATCTGTCTCAGTGAGACTCTTTTGGAGGATGTCTGTGTCAGCCGGAGAGTCAATTATAGCCCCTAGTTTGCAGTCATCTGTGAACTTGGTTAGCCATAGTCCTCCTGTGCTTGCCTGTACCTCTGAGAAGTATATGCCGAACAGGAGGGGTCCTAGGACTGAGCCCTGGGGAACGCCACTTGTAACCGGTTTAGAGTCAGACCTAGCTCCCGCAACCCTTACCATGTGGGTTATGTCTGTGAGCCAGTTGGCAACCCATCTTGTGACGTAGGGGTTTATGTTCAGGCTGGTGAGCTTGTCTATAATACCTGAATGGGGAATGGTGTCAAAGGCCTTTGTGAGGTTTAGGTAGGCTGTGTGAACCATCTTTCCCTTGTTTATAGCCTTGGTAACTACCTCAAAGAAATCCACCAGGTTTAGGAGGCATGAACTGCCCTTAACAAAGCCGAACTGGGTAGTGTCCAGTGGTCAGAGGCTCCCAATGTCTCTGTTAATATGATCCATGATGATGCGCTCCATAGCCTTGCAGACCATGCTAGCCAGGCTTATAAGGCGATAATTCCTTCCTCTCCTCACACAAGAGATTAGACCACAAACCTTCCTAATGTAAAACAACTGACCTAAAGCCCAAGTGCTTAAACCAAAAGGCTTAGAATAGCAGTTACAATTTAATCAGGCTACTAACAAGCAGTAATAAATGCAGCAGAATAAATGTAATTGAATATTTTAAGAACAAGCAGCAAAAGCAAAATAAAGTAATAAAGCAGGAAGAAACACAAATACAGTAAAAGCAGCTGAATAAAATGCATTTGTTTAGGTTACGTCGGAAGGGAGGAAACAGAAGATAATTCAAGGTTGAGAAACTAAGGGGGTGGGCCTTCCCAAATGATCTCTCTGTAGTCAGTAGAATGAGCTGATGAGATGGAACTAGGAAGAGTGTCCAAAATGAGATTTACAGTAGAGTTGGGCAACTCAAAAGCCACCAAATTTAAGAATACAACAAGAATTGGGTTGCTGGGAGGGAAAATATGCAGCCAGAGATCAGCAATATTCAGAGCAAGAAGGCCAAACAAACACTTCAGCTAAACAGAGATATTTCTAAATAAAAGAGCAATGTTGTTTCTCAGCTCCTCCCACTAATTAACTGATGTTATTTACTGTTTGCATAGGAATTTTTTGCTAACTTTTTTAACTGACTAGCTCTTAACACAACTACCCTCTGTAACCACTCCCTTGCTCCAAGTAACCTGATTATATATAAATACTGAATCTCTTTTCATTATAGTCAACTAGAATCACTTGTTTGTGTGTTTCAATAAAGGGTATTTTATTTTTAACTGAACTGTGCACTATCTACTATTTTATTATTTTTTGTACTACATATAAAGTTAGATTTTAATTAGTGAAATGGGTGCATAACATATTTCAAGGAGTGAACTTCACTCCCTCCACACTGTCAAGTTTCTACTTGATTTGTTGTTGACCCAGTATACGTTGCATACTGGGTTTTCTGAGACTTCAAGGGATACCACAGATGTTTCTTTTTGCAGATATGGTAAGTTTATTGGAAGGTGGAAGGAGAAGGGACCAGGAGCCCCTGGAGAATGGTCCTAGCAAAGCCTGACCTAGACCTGAAGAAGGAATCTAGCCTGTAATGCTTTGTAAAAGTATGTACACCGGACCAAGCTGCTGCTTTTATAATGTTTCCAGAATTCAGTCCTTTCCAGAAATCCATAGATGAAGCTAAGGCTCAGGCAGAATGTGGCTTGACCCTGCCTTGAAAAATTTTGGTGTGGTGGAAATAATATAAGGTAATAACCCAAGACAAACATTTGGAAATAGTCCAGTTTGACACAGTTCTCCATTTCTCTCTCCCTCTCAAGAAATTAACAACCGACTAGAAGTTTTGAAAGATTTTGTTCCGTCAAGATAGTACCCGAGTTGTCTATGGATATTCAAGAGATGAAGTATTATTTCTCCCTTGTTTTTGAGATTCAGGAAAGAACACAAAATGATGGATAGTTTGGCTTAAAGTAAATTTGAATACCACTTTAGGCATAAAAAGGATTAGTTCTCAAGAAAACTCTTTCTGTGGAAAATGAGAAGGTTGACCACAATAAGAACTTGCAACTCAGATGCTCTTCTTGCACAGGTTAAAGCAAACAGCAAACTGTTTTCCATTTAAGAACCTCAAGTCAGCCACATGATCTGGTTCAAATGGTGCAAGTGTTAGAATGTCTAACACAAAATTAAGATCTCAAGGAGCAGCCACTGGATTTCTTGGAGGTCTCTTATGCAAACTCATTTCAAAAATATTTTCACGTGTGAATGTATTGAAAGAGGGGTATCCATCCTGAAATAGCTGACAAATTAACCTAAAGGGAGAAGTAATAAAGACCATAAGACAGTAGCTCACACAAATATTATAAAAAGAGAGAAACACTAGACCTGAATGGGTGCTAGTTATGTCTTTGACACCAACCAGATAACCTTTTCCATTTCTTAATATATGATCAGAAAAAACAAATTGTACAAACCAAAAAAAAAAAAAAAGACAAAAACATGCTGGTCCACAAAGACTCCAACTGAAAAAGCACTAAACTAACCACAAAGTGAATAACCAAATAAAAAATACAATGTACAAAAATTGTAAAATATGCGCTTTCATTTTAATCAAGAAAAACATTAACAGACCAATATTAAATAGTTAAACAGCAACTTAAATACTTAATTAAATAAGTCACATGACAGCCGCGCCTCCAAACCAACAAAAATTTAAAGCAACAAAAAACATTAAAAAGATTTTTCACATTTTCAAGAATAATAAATTACATGTTTAACCTAAACATGGAACGTAAATAAATAAAATAAACAAAATAGTTTATCTTTCCAGTGCCTTTAACTTTAACAAACAGCTTACTGAAACATGTTTGTTTAGTCTGGGCCACATACTGGTATTATCTTAAACTGCCAGTACAGTTCGCGTTTTTTTCTAACGCCAACAGCCAAGGACCACCACAATCACTTCTTCTTCTTCTTCTTTCGGCTTTATCCCGGTTAGGGGTCGCCACAGCGGATCACCTGTCCGCACATTGAATGGCAGTGGAGTTTTATGGTGTCGAGTTGCCAGCCCGGCGCCCAACCTTCCACAGAAGGCATACTCACACACATACCTAGGGCCAATTTAGAGTGTCCAAAACACCTGCAGCATGTCTTTGGGATGTGGGAGGAAACCAGAGCACCCGGAGGAAACCCATGCGACCACAGGGAGGACATGCAGACTCCACACAGAAGGCACCCCAGCCGAGGATCGAACCGGAGAACCTCTTGCTGTGAGGCGGCAATGCTAACCACTGCACCACCGTGGCCGCACAAGGACCACCACAATCACTAATGTTTACTTTTTCTATAATAGTACATTTGAAAGCATGACCTGGGTATTCAGCAACACGCTTAGCCAAAGCATTGTTCTCCTTATTTTTTTTTAATATCATTTACATGTTTACAAACCCTATCTCAGAGTTTCTGTTCTGTTTTTCTGACGACAAATTGCAACATACACAATGCCACTAGTATAACAGTTGAAGGCACCCTACATCTTAATGATGAAGTCTTTGATCTTAAATTGTTCACACAAAAGTATGAAACAACAACTACAGTAATGATCACACTTACTCATTTTAAAAAAATCGCTAAATGTTGTTCACATTTTTGGAACCAAACTTCTCTACTACACTCTTCAAATTACGGCCTCTTCTGTATATTATATTTGGTTTGTCAGCTACTTTTGCTGCAATATGCCTATCTTTCAATATGATCCAATTTTTCTCAATAAGGTTTATAACAATAAAACTATTCGCATTGAACAGGGTGATAAATGAACTCTTAAAGGTGTTAGTACGATGTCTTAAAGTAATGTCACGAACACCAGTACACTTTTCCTCATCCCTGTCAACTCTTACCTGATACGCACTTGTACTCGTATGTTCAGGATTTAAAATAGGGGCATAAAAATTCCCTTCCCTTTTATTAACAACCTCGTACATTAATCCATACACAAAAGATAATCCCTAGCTAGAAACATGCTTTTAACAGTTTCACATTCATCCAGAAAATGTTCAAAGGTTCATTCAGGCAGCTCAAACAAATTGCCCTTTAACAAATGCACATTTTTGTGTGTGTGGATGTGAACTAGTACAATGTAGGTAAGCATTTGAAAAGGTAGGTTTGGGATGGATTTGTGATATAAACTTATATTCAGATTGTCTTTACTAAGCCAAATATCAAGACACATGATGTTTAAGTCATTAAATTCATATGTGAATTTTAAGAAATCAGTAGTTTTATTTATGTATTCAAAGAAATTAGCAACCTTGTGAACAATGTCGTCCCAAATGATAAAAATGTTGTCCAGATAATGGCTGTAAAATTTACAAGATTTCTTATAGCCTGAGCTAAACAAATTTTTTTTCTCCTATTGGACCATTACAATGTTTGTAAAAAGCCCACAACAAGCTGAACCCATTGCAATCTCTGATTGCTGTAATATTTAACTTTAAACATCAAACAGTTATTCTTCAACACAATCTCAAGCAATGTTTTGTAACTCTTAATTTTATTCTGTAGAATGAATACCTTCATCAAACAGATATTCAACAAACCATAGCATCCCAATGTCATGGGGATGACTGTATAAAGATCTTTAACATCTACTGTAATAAACATGTAACTTTCTTTAAATTCAAGCTTGTTAATTTTACATAGAAAATCTCAAGAATCTTTACAGATCTGGGTCTCTTGTGCTACCAGTTTTTTTAGTTAAAAAAAAACTTGCAGTAATTGCTCCTAGCCAATTCCAAAAGAGGGAAGAAAGTACACTTGTGTCCCACTTAACATAACTGTAGCTGTTCGAGTAGATCAATGTTGCATTACTACTAATCCTTGGGACTTCCTGATGTACAGAAGCCCATGACTGGCCTGATTTCCAGAGTGTTAGCATCATCCCAAGCCGACGGACAGATGTCTGGACTTCAAAGTGCAAGAAAGGTGTCCGTTAGTGCCATCTTCAAGTCTTTGCTGGGAAAGCAGCGTGCTGCCTGAGGACAGCATGACTTCCCCAACTGTTTGGTCTTGGTATTGAATGCAAAACAAAAGAAACAAAGGGAGAAGGTTGGTATAAGCCAAACAGATGATAAGAAGTAGAAAGAGATGAGGTCCCTACTTAGATGAGGGGTATGAGGGAGGGAATGTGTACTGCAACACTGATCTACTTGAATATCTCCAGTTATGGTATGACGGGCACAAATGTAGTATGTTTTTCATAGTCGATGTTGCTATACTAATCTTTGGAAAGATTTCCAAAGCTGCTCTGAGGGGGGAGGAGATGGAGTAGTGTTTTTAGAAAATAATATTTTATAGGGTGGCAGAGGCAAACCCTGCCCTAGCCCTGGATGCCTGACCTACGCTGTAATATTTTGTGAATGTGTGATTGGAATTCCAGGTGGCTGCCTCTAGGATTGTTTGAGTTGGTACTCCTTTGCACAAAGCAGTGGTAATTGCCCCACGTCTGACGGAGTTAGCTCTAATGTGGCCAGGCACAGTCTTTCCATGGTGTGTGTAACAGAACCTGATGCAGTTTGCAATCCATTTTGAGACTGTGTGCTTAGAGACAGGCTAGCCCTGTTTTCCCTCTACAAAGTCTACCAACAGCTGGTCAGCCCTGGCCACAGTCTTTGTTTTGTCCAGGTAGTACCTGATCTGTTTGTGCACATCCAGTGAGGGGAGGATTCTTTCTAGCCTTATTCTGTGAATTTGGGGAAAAAAAACTGGCAGATGGATAGCCTGCTTAAGGCTGAGTTCAAAAAACACCTTGAACATAAATGAAGGGTTAGTTCTGAGGTTACACTGTCTTTGTGGAAGACAGTGAAGGGCTCCATACTCATGAGAGCCTCCAGTTCAGAGATTTTTTTAGCTGAAATGAAAGCTATAAGAAAGATGGTCTTCTAAGTCAGCATCTTGAGGGCAGCAGAGGCATCTGGTTTGAAGGGCAATAAGGTTAGGTTTTCCAAAACATAATGTAGGTTCCATGCAAGGATAAGGTCTCTCCTGGGAGGTCTTGGGTGCATCACCCTCTCAGAAACAGCTTCATGTGTGGGTGAGAGAAAAGCAGTGGATTAGTCTGCAAGATAAAATTGCCTAAGCATGAACCTTTATGCTAGAGTAAGAGAGACCCTGTTCAAACAGGTTAGACATGTAAAGCAATACTGAATGAATGTTTGCTTGAGCTGCAACAGTCTGTTGCCCATGACACCAAAATGGAGAATCTTTTCCATTTTGCCATGTAGGACTTCTTGGTGTTCGGCTTTCTTGTCGCCCTAAAAATAAATAACACCTCCTTAGATTAAGACATTGAGGTAGGTGTCATGGCCCAATCCTCCAGGAGAGATGTCAGGCTGAGGTGGAAAACAGATTCCCTGATTTGGCTGAGGAGGTCTGTGTCCTTCAGGAGCACGTGAAACCTCCCCTCACTGAGAGTGAGGAGTAGAAAGAACCAATTATGTCTGGGACAGAAGGGGGCTACCAGAATCATGTTGGGTCTGTTGGCCCCAGTCTTGGTAAGTACCCTCAGAATGAAAGGTAATGAGGAAAGGCATACAAGAATTGCTGGCTCCATGTGAAGGCGAAAGTGTCTATTTTCCAGATTCCCTCCTGCTGGGTTCTGGAGCAGAACCTCAGAAGATGTTTGTTCTGGGGACAGGCAATGAGTCTATAGATGGGATTCACAATAGCATAGTGAGATCTAGGAACACATCAAAATCCATTCACTTGGGTCAAGTAAGCTCCTGCTCAGGAAATCTGCCAGAATATTGCTGTGGTCTGGTATGTATGATGCAATGACAGTGATTCCCAAGTCCAGGGCCAGCATCCAGATCTGTCTGGTAAGGTTGCATAAGGGGTAAGACAAGGTCTCCCTGTTTATATACCACAAACAGTGGTACTGTCTATCCAAATTTGCAGGGTTCCTGGACTCTAGTGCTGTCAAAAAGCTTTTGTGACCAGAAAGAAACTGCTAGCATCTCCTTCTGATTGATTTGCAACTGTGTCTGTTTTGGGGACCAAATGCCCTATACCCTCATCGGGCCTAGGTGGGCTCCCTAAGCTATGTCTGAGCTGTCTGTGGTAATGGACTTGCCTGCCTGAGGCAGTGTGAATGTTGCTCCTGAGTTGTTTTGTATGGTGAATTCTACCACAGAAATTCCTTCTTGAGGCATGGGAACAAGGGAAGAAGGATTTCGAGGGGCTGAGAGTGTTTTTCCTTTACATTTTGAAAACCCACATGTGAAGCTTTGCTAAAGGGACCATTAGGATACATGAAGTCATGCACCCTAGGATCCTTAAGATCTCTCTGGCCAAAATAAGCTGTTTTGCAAGCAAGTGGTTGAAGTACTCTTTCAGGAAGACTATATTGTCCTGAGGGAAGAATACCTTCTGTTGGATGGAGTCTATCATGACTCCCATAAACAGAATACTTGTTTGGGGAGTCATCTAAGACTTCAGTATGTTCAACATGAGATCCACCACTTGGAAGCAGTCTACAGATGTCTAGAGGGCATTTAGGGTCTCTGAAGTGGACCTTCCGTGGACAGTCGTCTAGGTAGAGACAGATGTGCACCCCCAGCATACTGCAATGTACTATTAGAGAAAACAAGCATTTTGTAAACACTCTTGGGGCAGTACAGAGCTGAAACGGAAGAGCACAAAACTGGAAGGGGGAGCCTAAGGCTACAAACCTAAAGTATTTTCTGTGGCTGAGCGCTATATATACATGAAGGTAGGCATCCTTTAGGTCAACTGCACCCATGCAGGCATTCTGAAAAATCATGGGCAAAACCTTTGCACAGTAAGCATCTTGAATTTCGGCATGTGAAGGAATCTGCTTAGCCTTGAGAGATCTAGGATAGATCTCCAGGTACCTTCTTTTCTTGGTACCTTCTTTTCTTGGAACCAGAAGGAGTCTTGAATAAAAGTCTTTCCACTGTTAACCTGGCAGAACCAGCTGTATAAACCCTTGCCTCAACAAATCATTGATAATTGGTGGCAATGTCTTTTCTTGCTCCTTTGGAGGTCTTGGCATGCCAAAAAAGTGTGTTTGCATGTGTGTGTGTGTGTGTGGGGGGGGGGGGGGGGTTAATTTGCCTGAATTGGATAAAGTATCCCTTTTCTATAATGCAGAGGACCCACTGATCCTTTGTAATGGTCTTCCACTGGTTTAAGAAGAGGGAAAGAGAGCCTGACTGCCAGGGGTCTGGGATGGAAGGGGTTAAGGCAGCAAAAAGGGGTATCAAACAGTCACATCTGTCCTCTGTGTTGTGTGTGCTCTTGGCAGCATCCAATCTCTGAGGCTGTTCTGGTTGCCATCTTCTGGATTGCCTTGGTCTTTTTCCATAGGGAGGTCTCCCCTTGTCTTGTCTAGATGGGAAGGGCCAAGGCTTAGAGGGGTAGTTTCTACTTTATCTCGGGGTTGGGAATAAGTAGAATTATTTAACAGTTTTAATCTGTTTACCTTCTTTGTCTAGTTTCTCGAAGACTTGTTCAGCTGGGAGTTGAAACAGAAACTCTTTGTCCAGTGGGACATTCAATAACTCTGCTTTAACCTGGTCTGACAAGGGCCGAGTTCTTAGCCAAGCATGTTTGCGTATAACTGACCCTGTGACACCTGCCCTGCAAGAATCATCTAAGGCGCATAACCACGTTTGAAAGGAGTACCTGTAATATTTGTCTAGCAATGTCCTGCATTTCCTTGTATAAAGTTCTTTCCTACATGGAATCAAGTTTTGTTAACATGTTGTCAAGAAGTGATTCCAAATATTTTATCATATGAAATTGATAATTTAATCTCTCATTGCAGGGGTAGCAGAGGTATAAGTTTTCTTAGCGAACCTGTCCAGTTGTCTGATCTCCCTGTCATTAGGTGATAGGTGATGTGATGACCCTTTGAGAACCCTTTTGGTAGCTTTAGTGGAGACTACCAAGGGATCAGCTTTAGGATTTTTGTAGAAATGTTTCTGCAGGTCAAGTACCCTGTAAAACCTATCTGGTTTCCTAGGAGCAGGTGGTAAGAAATCCTGGTGAAGGGCTATGTCCTCAAACACATTATCTAGCATGATGTGCACCAGTAGAATCGCCAATGGTCAAGGGGAGGGTAAGCTTAGCAGGTCCCTGTAATGTGTTTGCATCTATATCACGTTATCAAAAGTTTACTTAATCGAATCAATAAAGGTCGAACTTTATTGATTGATTAAGTAAAACATCGAACAATGTAAAAAAAAAACAAATAAAAAAAACTAAATGGCGTAGGCAGGGAGGCAAGCCCCCCTGCACCCCCCACACCCACCCTACTTAAATATACCAACTCCAATCCGCACTACATTGCGGTAAACGGAAATCTCCCCTTATGGAGATTTCCGTTTACTTGCACGATGTACTTCACTTTCGATATTGTTGTGCTGACAATATCAGACTCGATATTGTCAGCTTACAACAACGTGAAGTAGACCCATGTGTTTGAGATTGGGAAAACTATTTACTTTTCCAGTTAAAGGTTTCTTTTATTTTATGTAAAATTTCCCCAAAGAAAAGGTCTTCGGGTAGGGAGGCAGAAGAAACAGTGTCATCCCAGTCCAAATCAGGTAGGTTTGGAGTCGCAAGTGACCTGAGTAGGTGAGTTCTTCTTTATCTTCAGAGGATGAGCAGCCTCCCTCCTCTGGGAAGGCTATATCCCTCTAGTCCTTTTGGTTGGAGCTGGGGAGACTTCTAAAGTCTGCAAAGGTTCTCTAGCTTTAATGAAAGCTATAAATTTCTATGCTATCTTAACTAGGTCATTTAACAAGTGTGGCCAAGGGATGCGATCTACTAAGCCCTACTTCGAAATCATTTCTCAGACATCAGAAGCTGATGCCTGCATAGCAGCTTCAGACCCAACTGATATATGAGTTGTGATGGTAGTTGTGAGAAGGTCGGGGACTGTAGCGGCATCCTGTGGGGTCATGCCAGAGGGTTCTGGCCTAGTAGCTGCCAGTCATGGGGGCTGCAGAAGTGCATCTCCAAGTTTCCCTGAGTTTTTGTCTTTTCCCTTTTTTGGAATCACACCAGCTGTCATTGGACTGGTAGCGGAACCTGTAGAAGACAGGGGTTGGGACACTACCTGAGAAGTCAACAATGAGGCTTCCATATGTGCAGTGAGTACCTCAGCCCAACATTTAAGGGTTTTTGCATGGGATTTACCATAGAACAGTTAGTGTGTCATGCTAAGGCCCCATACAAGACAAGTGAAAATCTTTATGTGGGATTTGCATCCCACAGGACAAACGGTTATTAACTTTTCTGAACGTTAATTAGAGAAATATTTTCCCCAATGGGGTACTTATCCGTCCAGAAGTAGGGGAACAATGGAAACACGAGCCAACCAATGGACTGCAAGTGTATGAAACACACATGAAGTGCACTGGACTGCATGACTAGAAAGAACTGAAGAGGTCACTGATGGACACCTTTCTTATACTCCCGACGTCTGGACAGTCAAAGCATCCAGCAACTTGGGATGATGCTAAGACTCTGGAAATTGGGCCAGTCATGGGCTTCTGTATGACAGGAAGTCCCAAGGATTAGTACTGCAACACTAACTATGAAGAACATCCACTGTTGCCTGGGCCAGAAGGGAGTCACTGCATGATCTCTGGGGATTACTTCTGAATCTTCAGAATTACACTGGGTATCAGTGGAAATGGTAGAAATGCATCCAGGAACACTCCTGTCCAAGGAAAAGAAAAGGCAACTGTTTTCCAGACTTTCTTGCATGGGGTCCTGGAGCATAATTTTGCCGGATGATTGTTCAGTCAGGAGGCAAAAAGGTGTAAGTGAGGAAATCACCACAGATGGATCAAACATTGGAAGACCCCTTGATTTAGTTTCCATTCATGATGGTCTGCCTTTGCCTTGCACAGGTTAAACAATTTTACTCTGACAGAATGTAGGATGGCTGCAGAGTGAGATTGTGATGTAAAGCTATATTCCATGCTAACATAACTTGCCTGCCATTACAGGTGATTTCAGACAGTGGACTGCCTTGTAAGAGCAAGCATCTCTTTTACATGTATGTGCTTGTGTCTGGCATTGTTGTCCCAGATCTCTGGGACTTGTATTCCCTTTACACTGATCCCCAAGTCATGTCTGAGGTGTCTGTGGTAAATGACTACTTTGGAACAAGAGGAGAGAAGGGTGACCTGGATTCAGGGATATTTGATGTTGCCACCAAATCACTTCTCCTCACAAAAGCCAGAAGTGGAATCTAAAAAAACAATGGGTGTTGGTACTGGGACCAAAGAGACTTGAGATACCATTGTATCTTTCTCATGAGGAGTCTTGCTAGACATATCATGAGAATTGGGTGCTATGAGATCCAGAATCATGAGGTATTCCCTCACAGTGACCAAAGTCAAAGTGGAAACCCCTGGAACAAAAATATTTTTTTTCATATGGAAGAAAAACCCACTGTACTAAGGTGTCTAGCACACACTCTTGGAACACAATCCTGTATGATGAAGTCAAAAAAGACATTTGCATGTTCTCTTGGAATCCCAGCCTGAATATGAGATCACTTTCCACAGTGAGAGATTCCTGACAGTTTGAAAAAGACTCTACAAAGATAAGCAGGCCATCTAAATATGGAAAAATGTGATAACCTGTAGCCTGCAATAAGCTATAACTGCAGCTAGACACTTTGTGAATAATCTTAGAGAAGTGGATAGCCCAAAAGGTAAGGCAGAGTAACTGATAATGTAATGCAGACATACAAAACCTTAAGAAAGTCTGAATGGACAGAAATGTGATGACAAGCATCTTTTAAATCTAAGGTTACCAAAAACTTAAATGAGAAAGAAGGGTAAAAGATTTAGTGCAAGCATTTTGAACCTGGACACTATCACAAACTGGTTTCAGAAAGAAAGATCCAGAATTGGTCTCCAAGCATTTTCTTTCTTCGGCACCAAAAGCATTCTTGAATAAAAACATCTTCCCACTGGGAAGAAGGAACTATTTCCATTACCCCTTAAGAAAGCATGTGCTGTAAGACAAGAGTGAACAGTGGGTGGGGAGTTTGGTCTGGTGGATGTAGAATAATTCCCTGTAAAGGACAGATTTCTTCCCACTGCCATCTGTATATCTGTTGAATCAGTCTCAGAAATCATATGCCTGCTACCACGAGAGAAATGGATATTTAGACTTTCTGGAAGGAATAAGGGACTGCCAGAGTGAAGTGGGAACAAGGTCCCTTAGACATTCATTCTGACTTGAGTGTCCTTTGTTTTTTTTGGGGGGGGAGGGGTCCTGCTTTCTTTTTGGAAATCCCCCTGCCACTGTTATTTAAATGTCTGCTCACTAGCATTTTGGTGAAACTGTTGCTTTGTTTCTTGTTAAAACTGGACAAGGGAGTAGATAATTCCTTGGAAAATTTAGAAATTTAGAGAAGGAAGGCTAAAAATCTGGGAGGTTCCTTGTATCAGTTTGCCTCTCTCATCACATTTTTGATAACCTCTGCAACAGACGGACCAACAATTAAATCTTTATCTAAAGGTGAATTTAAAATTTTATATTTTTACACACTCTGGGAGGTTTTGAGAATGAGCCAGACGAACCACCTCAACACAGCACCAGTGGCAACAGCCCTGAATGTAGTACAGAGTCATAAATCCCAGTCCCTCACTCTTTCCCCTGATACTTTTAGTCCACTTTCCCTACCATATCTAGGCCCTCTCCACTTACCCCTCTACTACTTACCCTTCTTGAACACTGCTCTACTGATAGTCTTTCGCTCCTCTTCTGCTCCACTGGGCTCTACCCGCTCCGTTCGCCCTTCGGGCTCACTCCGCTCCCCTACCCTGCCCCCAATTCCCACCCACCCCCAGCACCTCTACCTTTATCCCTCCATAAACCACACCCACTGCTAGTCTACTCCAATCATTAACATACATCTAGGCACACCTTCCTTTTTTCCCGCCAAAACCAGCCCTCATACAAACCCCTATCATCATTTTTCCTGACCTAATACCACTCCTTCTTACACCCACACCCCCCCCCATATATAGTACAACTCTCCACATACTTATAATACATAGGAAATCTACCTGCTGCTCTATACTTAGTGTCCTCTATACACCATATAACTCTACTCACTACTATTATTCTGTCATCTCTTTCCCAACATGCTTTCAAAACTCTGTCTCATCCCCCTTTTTCTTTTATTTCTCCTCTCCTCATTCTATTGCCACCATCTCTCCCAACCCACTTTTCCCCTACACTCCCAACACTTTCACATAACTAATTATCAGAACTCACCTCTCTCACATTCATACTCTATTATTTCCTCCTTTTTGTATCCCTCTAACAATCTCCTTCTGTTCCAATACAAACTTTTCTCCTACCATACACTCCCCATTTTTATAACTACTAGCAAATCCCTCCAATTTACAACAGAACCCAATCTCTTTACCTTGCTATCTGTCCACATAAACTGTTCCATACTACATCTTATTAGCACTCTCATTTCTGGTGATATCCACCCAAACCCAGGCCCCTCCCCTATAACAGCCACAAATAAATCGTTATTATTTACTTCCCTAAACTCCCAAAGTATAGTAAATAAAGTCCCAAACCTCCATGCTTGGCTCATACACAATAAACCTGACATCCTGTCTATTTCTGAAACCTGGTTAAAACCACATATAAATGACTCTGAGATCATTCCCCCAAACTACTCCATCATTAGGAAAGACAGGTCTCTCAAAAAGGGTGGAGGGGTTGCCCTCATATATTCATCATCCCTAGCAGTCACTCCCTACAATAAACCTACTCCACACTTTAACAATGCTGAACTTCTCCTTACTCTACTACAAATCAACAATCACAAACACATATGTCTAGCTTCCCTTTATATACCCCCAGGGGATAACATCTCCACTCTCGAACTTATCCTTTCTTGGATTTCTAGTAACATTAGCAATGAAACCATAATCCTAGGAGATGTAAACATCAACTGGGCCTGTATTCAATCTCCAACAAACTCCTTAAATATTAACCTTTACAATTTCTCTCAACTAATCAACTCAGTAACTCGCCCTGCAAAAAACCTCTCCAGTGGAAGTATACTGGATTGGATCCTTGTCTCCCATCCTCACTATTTCTCAAACAGTGGCACCCTTCCAGACTCCCTTAGTGATCATTCACCCATATTCACCAACCGACTTCCCACTGTCCTTCAACAAACCCACAACTATATTACTATCCGTGACCAGAAAAAGTTCAACCCAACTACCTTCGTAAATTCTTTACAAACAATTAATTGGAACTGTCTAAAAACACTACCACTAGACATGGCAGTGTCACACTTCAATACAACATTCTTGAAATTACTTGACTCACAAGCTCCCTTAAGGACAAAGAGAGTAAAAACAAAATCAGCCCCCTGGCTCTCTAAACATACTCTTGCTATGATGAGACATAGAGATAAAGTCTGGGCACGCCACCAGAAACTTAAAACAGATCTGCTCCTTAACGAATATAAAATGCTTCGAAATAAAGTAAAGAAACTCATCACTTCTGATCGACAAAACTATTTCTCTACACTCCAAAACCATAATATAAACAACCCTCAGAAATTCTGGAAAGGGATCTCTACTCTCCTTCATCCTAGTACACCAGATACTCCCACCCCTGACTCAAATGCCTCTGAACTAGATCTGGCCACCCAATTTAACTCATTTTTTATTGACTCTATTTCCAAATTGACCTCTTCATTCTCCAACCCCACCATACTCTCTAACACCCCCTCACCCCCCCCTCACACTCTATCTTTCTCCACTTCTTCTTCCTGCTTCCCATCCTCTAACTCCTCTACCTCTTCTACTACCCAACCTTTACCCCAAGCACCTCCACCTTCCAACTCTCCCAACTCCACTATCCTCTCATTAAATCCCATGCCTACATCTACTATAAAGAAACTCCTTCTGAAATTGAAACCATGTACCAACGCCCCTGATAATATCCCTTCCTACTTTCTTAGTATAGCTGCTGAAACACTTGCATATCTCATTAGCATCTTAATTAACCGCTCCCTAAAAGAATGCACAGTTCCCCAAATTTGGAAACAGGCATATATTATTCCCCTCCACAAAGGGGGCAACAATAACAACATCACTAACTTCCATCCCATAGCCATTCTGTCCCCCATTTCTAAAATCCTAGAAAAATGTGTCCATCTTCAACTTCTCCCTCATCTCCTAGAAAATCATCTTATAACTCCCACACAGCACGGCTTCAGACCTAATCACAGCACTATGACAGCCCTCCTCTCCTTCCTTGAAACAGTAAATAGAGCTCGTGACTCTGGCCTGCTTGTTTCTACCTTACTACTCGACCTCTCCAAAGCCTTCGATACCATCTCACACAGCCTGCTCTTAACTAAACTCTCAGAACTTAACCTTTCTTCCTCCTCCTTACACTGGTTCTCTAGTTACCTATCCAACCGAAATCAAGCAGTAAAATGGAAAAAAGCTACCTCCTCATTCCTTAGTACCCCCACAGGTGTTCCACAAGGCTCCATTCTAGGTCCCGTTCTCTTCAACATATTTATAAATGACTTCCACAAATCAATCCCATTCTCAAACATCATCCAATATGCAGACGATTCAACTATCATTTGCTCATCCACCTCTATCACCACACTTCAAAAACTAACTCAAGATGCTTTCTCTACAACAGAGCAATGGATGTTAAATAATCACCTAGCTCTCAACGCCTCCAAGACCAAGCTTATGATATTTACTCCTTCTAAAACTACTTCTCTCAATATGAATACATTTTCAATCAGTAGCCAAAATAACTCACCCCTAGAAATGGTTTCAGAGACCAAGCTACTTGGGGTACTAATTGACAACCAACTTAAATTTACCTCTCACTTACAAAAAATATCAAAAACCCATCAAAAACTTGGCATGCTTTATAGACAAAATGCCTACCTTACCTCTGCTACTAAAATAACTCTCACAACTTCCTTCCTTATCCCCTCCCTTCTCTATGGCCCCCACTCCTAACTAATCTTCAGTCCTCTCTCAAAAAACAACTTTCCTCTTGCTACAACAAAATTGCAAAATTCGCCACCAGCCACAAGTCTTCCACCCACCACTGTCCTTCCCTCCAGAAACTAAAATGGCTAGAACTTCCCAATCAATTAACTTACACTCAACTAACTCTAGCCCATAAGCTTATTCTCAACCCCTCCCTCTGTCCATCCCACTCTACTGCCTTTAAAATGCACCTACCCAATAGAGTATTAAGATCAAACAATCAAAACCTACTCAAACTCCATAAACCTATACATCCCCCAGGCAAAAACCTTCTATCCTTCAACCTAGCTCGCCTCTGGAACTCCCTTCCTCCACTCATCTGCACCACCTCTAATCACTCTGCTTTCAAAAAATCTCTTTATACACATCTAGCATCACAGTGGGAATGCTCCTGCTCCCACCCTACATAACCTACTCTACTCCTTCTCACATCCCTCCCTGCTCTGCTTACATCTTTAATATACCCTGAAAATTCAATAGAATTTATTAAACAAGTCCTTATGTTTCTTCCTCCCCCACTATATTATGTCTTTGTACCTCCTCTTCCTTTTAGTAACTATGTTTTCCTAACTTTTCTGTATAAATGGATATTTTGCTGTGCTAAATAGTTAATATGTTTTTCTGCACAATGTATTTAACTGTATACTTGCTGTACTATTTGATATTGTCTTCTTTTTTACTACCTGTTGTACCTATTGTGTAACTTTGAATGTATTTTGGAGCTTTTCTCCCCAGGACTCCATTGAAAACGGGTTCATTTGGCCCAATGGACTATCCTGGTAAACCAACTGCAATAAATAAATAAATAAATAAATGCACTTGGAATGAGTAATGAATTGAGAAACAAAAGAAACTAAATCACACAAAGCCGACAAGATAAGGACAGTTTATGGTAAGTTGAACTGGAAACCTCTGGTGCCGAATGGACTGAATAAGGAAATTAAATGGAAGTATTTAATTTGAACTGTTTTAACACTTTGTGTGTTTAATTGTTGACTGAACTTTTTTATAAACTGTGTGTGACTTTGTTCTCACTTTTACTGAAGGCATCTGGACAAGGCACAAGAAGTGGGATTTAATAGGTTTTATTGTGTCTACTACCCTGTCATGATTATTTTATTTTTAATCATTTTTATTAGTATCAAATGTAACTTTTTGTCTTTCTAATTGCTTCATCTGGACTGTCAAAAGTAAACACCTCACTATTCTGTATCATCTTCAAAACAGCAGGAAGCATCAGCTTAAATTTCAATTTTCTCCACATACACTCTTACCACTGCCACAAATATTATGTGATGCTTCAAAGTCACTTCGGATTAACTGTGTTTCTTCCAGCTACAGATTAAGTTATACACAGTTGCCACATTTTCTACAATATCTGTTTTTATTCATAAGTTGTGTAACATTCATGAACTCTAAACCAAACAGAAACAATTATAAACTCCAAAAACAAATGACGAGCGTGGCAAACAACGTAAAAAACAATTCCTTTTATGAATGAAGCGCTTTTCGTCTGATCCAGTACACAAACTTCTTCAGATCCAATAAATGGTTTGTGTACTGGATCAGACAAAAAGTGCTTCATTCAATATAAGGAATTGTTTTTTACGTTGTTTGCCACGCTCTCATTCATTTTAACATTCATGAACTGACATGATTTTAATATAAACTTTGATTTGGTAACATACAAATGTCTGTCAATATGTTTTGGGGCATGGTCTACTCCCAAACAACCCTAAAATATTCTTTCACAAATTACTACTGTCCAGAACCAGAACCTGGCAAACACAAGTGCCTGCACCAGTTTATTAACAGATGACATGTTGTTACATAAAGATAATGGTTAATGTTCTATCTTCTCATGTTAGCCTTCATAGGGAGAATATAGAAACATGTGAACCCACAGGCTGCAGGCTCAAGTATCTGAAAACATGGGGTCTATATATTAGATAATCGAACTTTTAAAAGTTCGACTGTCATATGGTCAACACAATACGGTTGAACATCTAAAAGTTCGAACATCTAATAAAAAAAAAATAAACTACACAAATAACCTACCTGAACGTTTTAAGCAGGGGGGCAAGCCCCTCTGCACCCTCCACTCTTTAAATTTACCAACTCCAAGATTGCACTACAGTGCAGAAAAGGGAAATCTTCACATTCCATGCTGTATGGAGATCTCTGTTAAAACGTTCGAACTTTCAAAAATTCGATCATATGGTGTCGACCACATGACACTCAAACTTTTGAAAGTTTGATTATCTAATATAGACCCGAAAACATGCATGTCAGCTAGCAGACTTTGGGAAAAAATAAGGAAAATCCCTGATGGCAGCCTGGATATTGACCCTGCATTCAACTCTTGCCACATGGGGGAATGGGGGCCAACTGACTGCACAGGACTAACAGATGGCAGGCAGAAGGGGATGCAAAGCATACAGAAAAGAAAGTGTTGATTCTTCTGGATATATATTTATGTTGATTTTCACTGCAGTTTTTCTGCCTGACTTGTACTCACTATGCCATTAACACAGATTTAATTACTCTGCTATATATATTTTCATATGCAATCTACATATTTCTTTCTACTCTTTATACTTCTTCACCTAGTTCTACTGTGTTTATGTTTGTATTTTTTGTTGTTCTTTACAAAATGATCAAATAAAATACATTTGAGAAAAAACGACAATGAAAATAGTAATATTTTTAGAGCACTTATTTGTTTTTGAATATACTTGGTTTAACATTTGGACAGATTTTCAGAAGACAGTTATGGAGATGTGAAAAAAATGTATAAGTTAGAGGCAAATATGAGATATAATCTGTTAAGACATTTGATAATGCTACAAAATTGTTCTGCTTATTCTAATAACAGTACCTTGTACAATGTGTCCATATTTCATGACTGAAGCTTTTTTCATTTGTGCTTTACGGACCCTGAAATACATAAGTCACCAACTGAAATAAGCATAAAACATTGTATGCCAATAACCTACAATTCAGTAATAAAAATTCAAGCATTTTTGGGGGCGGATCAACTTTAACGAATTCTTTCAATGGAAAAGACTGACGTATAGAGCTGAAGGGACATGGTCAAGCTTGACTAAACAAAAAATAAATAAATAAAATTCATACTTGGCTGTCAAAAGAACACAAAGATGAAATTAACTGAATATGTTTTCTATCACTGTTTCGTGTTTAGTCTCACAAGGTTCTTCCTCTACTTTCCTACCCCCTTTTCCTTTCTTTCAGGCCCAGGAAAACTTGAGCCATTGTGTCAATGTATCCTCTGCCACTAAATGTTACACTACAATACAGAATAATCCATTGTCCACACAAAGTTATACTTCCTAAAGTCTACATTAAATCTTAACTTCAACCTTCACAAACTTTCCAGAAGTCAATGTTAAATCCTAACTTGTGAACCTGCCACACGTCACTAACTTGCCCACTGCCTTCCCAAAACAATGAACCGATTTCCTACTACATTCCCCATTATTCTTTCCTTCTCCAATGTGCATACTCCCAGTGTCTCCTAACGAAGGGGCCTATCCAGAGTATCATACTGAGATGCATTACGTCAGTTATTTTTACCTACATTCATTCTGCATCAATATATATACAGTCTATACTTGTCATAGCCTACCTTTACTTTTGCATCAAATTCATACACTATTGTGTCATTCTGCAATAAAAGTGACCTTCAAACTGAACAGACTCCTTACTATGTATGAAATCGCAGGCATAACTCCATCATTCTTAAAGCCTATGTAGGAAGGCATGTAGAATACACCACGGCTCTTCAGTTCTTCACATCGGGAAAACAGAAGTTATGTACTCATACTTACAATAATGCTGGTTCCTTTCAACCTAGTCTATCCGATATATAACTATTAGTGTTGGATCTGATCTGGCCATCTACTAATGGTCTAAAAAACATTGTGCTCCTTTAATTTCTACCCTCCCTACCCTTAATGTCTTGCACCTCAACCCAACTTCAGATCGAGTTTGCCAACTGGAAGACTTACTCCATAAAAATGTATATGTACATAAATATATACAAAATAAGAGCTAGTAGATAGGGATCTAACACCTACTGCTAAACTATGAGAAAAGGTGGCAATTTGGTAGAGGGAGGGATGTGGCACTGGATGGACTAGGATGAAAAGAATCCAGCATTACATAACTTCCATCTCTTATTTTATCCAGTTGTCCACTCTGGCTATCTTCTTTGTGGGTGGCATCATGACATGATACCCTTCACAAGTAAAGCTCCAAAGGAAGCCTTTGAGCTGGATATTACATCTAATTTATAATTCTTAGGAAAGTGTACAACATAAACTAAATTGCCATAGCACAAGTTTCCTCCAGAAGGCCATGAAGATTTCCAAAAATCTCATGGAATGAGATTTTGGCTTAGTAGACAGAGTCCTCTTACTGCGTGAATAAACAAAGGTAATGCAATCTGACAACCATCTGGATAATGCTTGTATAGACACCTTTTTCCCCATCTTGTTTTGGGCAAAGGAAATGAACAATTGGCAAACTTTCCTAAAGGTGTTGGTTCTGTGAAGGTAGACTTTAGTTGTCTGGTGAACATTCAATATGTGCAGCAGATATTCTCTATCATAGTAAAATGAGGAAGAAAACTGGCAAATTAATCAGTTGGTTCAGAATAGATTCTGAAGCTACTTCTGGGATGAAAGCAGGGTTTGTTCTTAATGTGACCATATTCTTCATGGAAGGTGTCTTTAGATGACAAGGTATGGAGTTTGGATATTCTCTTATTGGAAGTAATGGAAACCGGGAATATATATTTTTTCCATGACAGAAATTTTAAGTCTGCAAAAAAGATTGCTCAAAAGGTGGTCTTATTAAAGATTCCAGGACAAAATTAAGATCTCATGGACGAGGACGCAAGAAAATAATTTATTAAGGAAGTCTTTGTAGAACTTCAGCTGCTCCAAATCCAATGCCTTAAGGCTTCCCATGGACCAGGATGATCTAACCAAAGAGGCCACAGATGTGGTCTTGGATGACAGTAGACAGGGCAAGGGCTCCAGTCTACTGGTCCAAGCGTGGGATGGTCTGATCTGAGGAGGCACAGATGAAGACTGTGGTGAGAATCCCCTTGATGTTGAAGGCAAAAAGGGAGGAGACAGCCCATCCCAAAAGAAACCCCCCCAGTCAAAAAAAGGGCTCGTAGCATTGATGGTCAAGGAAGGTGCCTTCTCAGACACTAAAGCTGAAGGGGAACAACTCAGAGGCAGAGCAGCAAAGCAGATCAGCTCCAAGACACTGGCCCCGAAGAGAATAGACTCTCAGATGTCGGAGCCAAGGCCATCGTGGGATCCAAAGGTCTTAGGACTTTTAGATCTGGTTGGCTGGCAGTGAGAGAAGCAGTTGGAGATGACTGCTTATGGTATGCATTAGAGGGTTTCGGATCCTTAGCATGCTTGCAACCCACCTTATCACCTTTACTGGAGGAGGCAGATTAAAAATCCTACAAGGGAAGAAGGCCCTTGAGGATAAGCTTGGCCCTCCTTTCATTTACCAACTGAGAGCTGAAACCCACACAAACTACAAAAGGGAATGCCAGCTGGTCATCCCCCAACAGTAAGCACAGTGGTCATGAGCATCCTTGGAGGGAAGCTTATGACTGCAAGACACACATTTGTAAGCCTTTCTCCATACTACAAAACACACATACAACTGTTATCAAGAAAAAGCCACAAAAAACAGGAAAAACAACTAACTAACCTCCTTAACAAATCAACCAACCAACTAACAGCTAACAACTCTACACTGAAAACTACAAACTTATCACTAACAGCAAACACTATCCTAATAACACTAGGAAAAAAAGGAAAAAAAAAACAGGTACAGGAGAAAAAACACTGCCCAAAAAAGATACAGTAAGGCACAAACCACACAGCCGCTGTCTGGAACACCGGCAAACTACATCTGAGGCAATTTTAATGTAGAGGGGAGACAGAGCTTGCTGAGTTGAAATCTTGGGAATCATCTGGCACTGGCTCAAATAACCAAAAAAGCCCAGATGGAAAAGACAACACTGAATCAAAGATTTATAAATGAAAGTAACATCTGAGCAAAAAGAATCTTGTAAAAGCAGGCTTTACATAAAACTTAACATTTTTTTTCCATTTTACTGAAAAACCTGATGAAGCTTATGTAAAAGGGTTTCAAAAGTGTCATTTTTTACTTGTGCTGTCTTCCTGCCTCATTACATAATGTGAAGTTTAGTAAAAACAAGTATTTTATACCTCATTTGGTAAGTTGTAGTAAATAGTTGCATTTTTAACCTAACAGACACCTGATAAATTCTAAACTTAATAGAAGCATTCACGACAGGCTGAGTTACGAAGCCCTCCCTGGGCTGTTTGGAAAATTCAAATAAGGGACTCCACTCCAAGCCCTGTGACTGGTCACCTTTTCCCCTACCTTTTCCACCACTCAGCACCACCCTTGGGCTCTCTACCTATGGTCTCAGAATGCCTTTGAATAACAGAACTGTAACTGGTATAACTTCAGAACAAGCACAATTTTCTATCAGCTCACTTAACTGGCTTGAAAAAACTTTTAAAAACTTTTACACGGCATCTTGCTCCACCCGCTGGGAGTGGATTAGAAATGTTCTCTTAGATGTAAGAGCTAGTTTGTCCTGCTATCCTTTAGGTCACAGCCTGGACACCAGACGAAGCTCGTGCACTGTGGATTACTTGCATCTTCCTTTCACTCTTCAAAGCATGGTTACATACTTAGAAATGTTAGTCAATAGAATTCATATAGCAGCTAATTTCTGAAGGAAGAGAGGTGGAGTACTCCCTCAAACTGTCTGCACAAAACCCTGCCAGAAATAAAGTCATTGTCTATAGATTCATGTCAACAGAGCAGTGGTAGTTCTGTCAAACACAAATCCAAACAAATAGTTTAGCTGAAATCACTTTTGGCAAAAAAACTAAAAAAATCATCTGAGGTCGCACAACTGTGGAGAAAAGGGAAACCTCCACTACCGCTGAAAGTGCTTTCTGCTAAACTTTTTTGGCTGGCTTGCACTCGGATGACACATTTCCATTGTCTACAATGCCCATTGACAACAAAGAAAACAGTTAAGTAGTCACAAAGTGTACACAAGCACTAAATACACTCAGAAATTTGATTTCTGCCCATTTAGAACACCTCCCATGCTTTCAATTCTAACAAAACAAGTAAAAACTTACATAAATAATAGACGTTTACCACAAAAATAGCCCCTAAAACACAATATAAGCTCTTACCCCCTGATAGGAAACTTCTGACACTGAGAAAAATACTGGGTTTCTTAAAGAGGAAATACTAGGTTTAATCACAAAAGAAAATATTATTTTCTTGAAAGCGCAGTAATTTCTGTGTGGAAGTGCTCATCTGTGTGGACTTATCTGCAAGAAATGAAGCTTCAAGGCTTACTGCTGGTCCTTCTTCTTGAGGTGGCAATTAAGTACTGATGATTTCTTCACTTTAACTACTGATTTCCCCCCTCTCGGCTATCCAATTATCAGTCAGACTGAAGGTGTGTGAGGGAGGCAGATCTTCGTGAAGCTGGCCAGTTGTTGTAGACTCAGCAAGAAACAGCCCTTACAGCCAAAAGGCTACTATAGCAGTGAGAATGATGAACACCAAACAAATTTAATTTATAATTCCTAACAGCCTAGTTATTTTAGTAATCTGTTTGAGCATTGCTTTGTATAAATCTTTCCTAAATGTACCGTTTATTTCTGTGAAAACTATTTCCTCTGTCATTTAATGATCCCATTTCAAATTCTTTTATTTTCTTTGCAATAGCCAATACTTCATTTGTAATGGGTTTAATTCTGGAGTTCCACTGTCATGTATTTTTTGACTAACTGCTAACAATAATAAACTTAATAAGGCCTATTTAATAATAATAAATTGTTAACCAGGTAGGTCCACTGGATATAGTCCCCTTTTCTGGGTTTACCTTGGAACAATGTCTGGTGAACGGACTTGCTCAAGATCACAGAGTAGGCAAACAAGGGCTAAGGGAATCAACTCCTGTGCAAGAGGAACTACAACTTGCAACCTTAACCTGTACACCAACTGTTAGCCAGACAGACTTCTTATGACTTGATAATTCTATACCAAGACACCAGCTTTATAGCATTATCTCCTTAGTTAATATGTCCCCCAATAAATGTGTCAGGACATTATGTAGGGAGTCCTTGAACTTAGTTAGCTCCTCACATCCCCCCCACAAAAAAAAAGTATTCCCAATTTCCTCTTTCATTCTGTTCATATCTCAAGCATATGTTCTCCACTTGAGGAAAAATCCTCTGATATCTACTTACAGTAAGAAAGTAGCTGTGTTGTAAACATTTCTATGCAAACATCCTACATTTTCTGGACTTCACAGCATACCTAGAGGCATTATGGATTTACTCCTACTGCTGTCCTGTAATGGATTGTACTTATATGCCTTCCCAGTCTTTTCTAATCTCTCTACAGTTATGCAATATTTTATAAGCCACACTAATTACCCCTTTCTTAATAGTATTTTTATGTTTGACTACACTAAATATCTCACCAGAGCTGTTTTTTCATTCAAACTTCCATCTCTCTATAACACCCTCACTTTCTTTGAATATATTCTGCCAACAGTCCCTCATACTTCTTCGAAACAGTCACCAAAGCTATGGACGAGGGGAAGACGGTGCACACCACCTACCTTGACCTAGCCAAAGCCTTTGACACTATTCTCCACTCCGGCATAATAGATAAACTCCACAAATGAAAAAAACTCTTAAGGCAACACCATGGTGAAGGAAAAAGACTTTAATCCAAAAAACAAAATAAAAACAACATACTAAAGTAAGCACTTTTGCATTCACTCTAAATGCTTCATCAAACATATTAAGAACTGCAGTTTCCATTTAAATATAAAAAAACTAATCAGCTAATTTTATATTAACCAACCATCATCATCCATTAATTATATAATAAAAACTCATCTATTAGTGTGATTTAAAACTACATTCCATCTTAACTTCTACCTAACTAAAAATGTATGCATATAAAACATGTAGTACCTGCAGACAACGCATATATAAAACTGTTATAGAAGTTCACTCCATTTTTACATCAATAATACTCTATAAATTTAAAAACATATACAAATATTTATATAAAAAATATATGTAAAAAAAAAAAATATATATATATATATATACACACACACACACACACACACACACACACACACACACACACACATACATACATCTGTATATGTACATATTTAATTTCCTTCCATATAGATGAAGTGCACATACAGATGTATAGGAAAATTTGTAGAAAAAACAATTTCTTGCATCGCAACAGTAAAAAAAAAAAAAATATATATATATATATATATATATATATATATATATAAAAAATATATATATAGGTCTACTTGACAACGCCGAAAGCTGACAACGTCGATGATGAGAACACCGACACCAGAAGATCAAAAAGTGAGATGACCGACGGATGAAAACCCTGACACTGAGAACACCGACATGTGAAAAGGCTGTGTAAGTATGCGGTAGTGACAGACGTTAGGGCTAGGGTGCGAGTAAGCTAAGTGTGCGATATTGACGGACTCTAGGGATAGGGGTGGGTTAAGTGAGTTAGGGTTAGGGCGCGGGTTAGGTGAGTGTGCAATAGTGACCGTCTTTAGGGTTAGGGGCGGGTTAAGTGAGTTAGGGTTAGGGCATGGGTTAGGTGAGTGTGCAATAGTGACAGTCTTTAGGGTTAGGGGCGGGTTAAGTGAGTTAAGGTTAGGGCACGGGTTAGGTGAGTGTGCGATAGTGACAGTCTTTAGGGTTGGGGCGGGTTAAATGAGTTAGGGATAGGGCGCGGGTTAGGTCAGTGTGCGATAGTGACGGACCTTAGGGTTAGGGTTTGGGTTATAGATAGTTGTGTATGTAAGGTTTAGTGTGGGTTTGTAAGGATTTTGGTGTGCTTGTGTTGTGTGTGTGCTTTTTGGACAGGGGATTTGTTTTGTTTGTTGATTGTCGGGATTGTGGTGTGTCTGGCATGTGAGGTTTCGTGTTTGTGAACTTTCAGTTATGTGGTGTCGGTGTTGTAGTGTGTTGGTGTTGTCAGGTAGATCCATATATGTATATATATATATATATATATATATATATATATATATATATATATAAAACATTTCATGACTATAGAGAATGGTCTAGCTGCTGAAGCTACAAATATACAGCAACAACTTATATCAGCCTTGTATTTAGAAGAGTATAATATTTTTCTGAAAGAACTTGATACTAATGTATCACTGCTAGAGTGTGAACTACTGCAATATAAAAAGAAAAAAATTAGAACGCAACTGCCAAGATTTTCATAAAGGCCAGGTTTTTTCTTGGCCAAAGGAACCAACCAGACCCAATAAATGAGACCCACCCACTTCAAAAATCCAATCAGATGTTATCCAGGATACATCCACTCCCTCTGTCTTGAAGGAGACTGTTAACGGAATGAATAGCAATGAAGGGAGTAGATCTACAAATAAAACAGAGAAACGGACGGTTTTAAATACAGAAAGTGACATCAGAAGGAGGGAGAAAGAATCCACAATGACTTCTACGATGGAAACATCGTTTTTTTTGCTCTCTTCCCCTGCTGATAAGAGTTTTTCAGAAATCACACAGAACACCGAATCGAGGCACCAACAGACAGAAGTCGTTAGGAGAGAGAATGGATTATTAGAAGAAAGCATGACTACCAGTGAGTCAGACTTAATTGTTAATATTTCTGGGTATGTTCTTAAAGAAACTGAGAAATCTTTGCTAAGTAAAGGCTTATCATACATACCATTAAAGAATACGGACATTATTGACTTTGTTTTAGATATAAAGTTTTTTACTGGGAATGTACCTCTGAAATTGTTGTATGATGAAAATAATGTTGTGAGAACAAGTGATTTTAAGAAACCAACAACATTTATACCTCCCTCACACCCTCTCTTAAAAGCCTTTGAGAAGGGATGTGAGAGAGACTTCCTAGAGCTTGTTAAACCTGGAAATGATAATAAGAGATGTAATTTTTATAATCTGAATAAGGATGAATACAAAGTGCTGATTGATTTGCAGAACAATGTAGACATTGTAATAAGACCAGCCAATAAAGGTGGTGCTGTGGTAATTTTAGATAAAGAATTTTATAACAGTAGAATGGAAAGTATGCTGGAAGAACAGACACCTACAGACATCTTAGTAAAGTTATTAGAAATGTTCTTAGTGACCTGTATGACTTTTTGATGAGTAATATAATAGACGGTGATCTTTATGAGTACTTTTTAGTAGAATTGCCTTGTATTCCAATGTTTAGAGGCCTTCCTAACATACATAAGGATCTGCGTAACCCCCCATTGAGACTGATAGTCTCTAGTAGGGGGTGGCTGACCAAACCTCTATCTATTTATGTAGAGAAGCACTTAAAGAAAGTAGTGGAAGAAACTGACACTGTGATTACAGATACATAACATTTTTTTAAAGCTTTTCAGGGTATGTATTCTCAAATAAATATAACCCTGCAGTATTATTAGTGATGTTAGATGTAACTTCACTATTCACAGTCATCTCTAATGACATTGGTCTAGATTATGATCGGCTATTTTTGACCAGGAAGGGTATCTCCAGTGATATAATAATGAGATGTATGATGTTACTTGACTTGATTCTGAATAATAATGTGTTTTCATTTGGAGATTCATATTATTTACAAACCAAAGGAGTTGCGATGGGCAAATCTTGTGCAAATTCGTATGCCAACATAGTGATGGCATACTGGGAAATTAATTTTATTCTGAATAACACAGATTATGCCCAATATATTCCATACTACAAAAGGTTTGTGGATGATGTCTTCCTTGTTTGGGATGGACCAATTACATTGTATATTAATGAGACGACTGGATTCTTGAAGTTTGTAGGAAACTGGTCATATGATAAAAGAGTTCCTTGATGTTTTAATTCAGAAGCAAGGGAATGAAGTGCACACACAGATGTATAGGAAAATTTGTAGAAAAACAATTTATGAATAATAATAGAAAGATACAAGATATTATCAATAAGAATTGGACTATTTTGACGATAGATGAAACAATTACTAGTATTGTAGGGGCCAAACCTAAATATTCATATAAAAATGCTAAGTCACTGAAAAGATTGCTCTGCTATGAAAGAAATAGTAGTAATATAATACAATCTATGAGAAAAGGCACTTTTGCATGCAGGAATTGCAATCATTGCGCATTTATGGCCAATACTAACATATTTATACATCCAACTACGAGGAAGATATATAAATTTAATCACTATGCAGATTGCAAGACTCGTGACTTAATATATTTAGCTAAATGTATGAAATGTACAGCATCTTATATAGGAAAAACTAACAGGACCTTGAGGGAATGAGTGAGAGAGCATTTGTATGCAATAAATAGAGAATATGACAGTAATGGATTAGCAAGACATGTTATAAATAATGATCTCTCCCACAAGTTCACATTTTTAGCCACAGAATTAGTTAATAAGAGTATTAGGCTTGGGAACCTTAAGAATTACACTGAGAGGTTAGAAAATAGATGGAGTATTAGACTACAAGCACATAAAGCTTGTGGCCTTAATGATAAAATTTTCTTGAAGCCCTTTCTTATTGACAGACTTTTGACACATTAAATAGGTTTTTGTATCAGATTACTTAAGATTTGTACATGGAGGATAATTAATTATTAAATGTTATTAATATACTTAGCTGTCATACAGAAATTGTATTTCTGTAGATAGGAGTTTTATACAGGTTCACAGTTGTGTGTACTAGGTTAATGGCCCTGGAGCCTTTACAAGCCTAGCCCATAAGATTACCCTGGCACCATGCCACCCGACCTTAGTTCCCAGTGCCTCTGTCGAGTAAAGCCACTGGAGTAATCCCTGGGGTGAATTTTCTATTTCCCATCCACTCATCAAGATTTCTCTTCAAGAAAGCCAGTAAGGTGCTCTGCTTGACATGTATGGGAAGTCTATTCCATAGCATTGGCAGTCCCTGGGTTATGAACCTGTCCCTCCAGCATGTTTTGTTGATTGTGGTAATGAGGGTGAGGTCTCTGGAGCTTGTGGTGCAGAAGGATTGGGATTTATTTAGATGTAGCATTTCTAACAGAGCTGGGTCAGACATGGCTTTGTAAGTCAAGCAGAGATCGCCTCTAAGTAGGCGATATGAGACAGAGAATAGTTGGAGTTTTTTGAGTCTGTCCATACAGGACAAATGATTAAGGTCTAGGATCCTCTTTGTGAGGTACTGTTGTGGCCTCTCCAATTGTTGCAGGTGCTTAGTGAGGTACATGTCAAATGGGGCACTGCACTCAATGATTGGCCTAATGAGGGAAGAGTAGAGGGAGACAATGACCTCTTTCTTTCTGGATGCAAACCCCTTAGTAATGAGATGTACCACATAGAAGGACGTTCTGACCACAGTGGCAATATAGTGGTCAAAAGAGAGGTTGCTGTTAACCTGTGTTCCCAGATCTCTTATACTGCCTTCTGTGTTCAGCAGACCACCATCGATTTGGTAATTCATGGGAACCAAGTTTTTCCCAAAGGGGATGACGACACATTTTTTGGCATTGAGCTTAAGGCCATGGTTCTGACACCAGTCGTTGGTCTCAGTGAGGCCTTTCTGTAGGATGTCAACATCACTTGAGGAGTTAATAATAGCTCCTAACTTGCAACTGTCTGCAAACTTTGTCAGTCAGAATCCCTTTGTGTTGACCTGGACTTCAAAGAAGTAGATACCAAACAGGAGAGGACCCAGGACTGGACCCTGTGGGAATCCACTTGTGACTGGTCGGCAGTCTGACTTGGAGTCAGCTACTTTCACACTGTGGGTTCAACCTGTGAGTCAGTTTGCAACCCACCTAGTGATATAGGGGATGATGCCAAGCTTAGTCATTTTTTCTATTATTCCTGAGTGGGGAATAGTATCAAAGGCCTTGGACAGATCATGGTAGTCTGTATGAACCACCTTGCCTTCATCCACAGCTCTGGTGACTGACTCAAAGAAGTTGACCAAGTTGAGCAGGCATGATCTGCCCTTCACAAAACCAAACTGTGTGTATTTAAATAGTTTTATAGGTAATAAGAGTAGTTTTTTTTATATTTTATATATCTTTTATACTGGCAGAGTTTCCTCTGTATTTTTGTGTCTTTCGGCTTTTCCTGGTTAGGGGTCGCCACAGCGGTCCGCTAATGATTGGTAGTTGATTTTTACGTGCCACGTTACCAGCCATGACGCACAACCTTAAACGAAGGTACGCCCATTCACGCATGTCTCCACGCAGAAGACGCTCTAGCTGAGAATCGAACCGGACAGCATCTTACTGTGATGCGACAACGCTACCGCAGCACCACCACCACGGGCTTAGAGTTTCCTCTGCGTTAGTATTTTACATTTTCTTATCTGTGATGGAAATATTAGATTATTGTGTATATGCTGCCACCTAGTGTTTTGTTTCGAATAAATGCAGTTTTAATTTTTAGGTTAGATTGTGATATCAAGATCTATATGGACTTTAAAGTATTGATAATACTAAATGTAAATGAAGGTCCCTACCTGAATAAGACAAATATGTATTTGTTATGGACAATACTTGCTATATCTAGGAAATGGGTAACCAGAAGGTGGAATTCAAATAAATCCCCGGCCATGGAAGAATTCTACACTTTACTGAAGACAACTGCATTGATGGTAATAAAAATCAAAGAATTACGAATCTATCCCAGGCCAATGGTAAATAATCATTAGAAGAAAGTTATATCTTTATTGGACACTCTGCAATAATTAATATTGTATCTCTGATAACTGATCTGTTAATTCTATATTTAATAACATACAGTGTATATAATTGAAAGTCAGGCTATTGTAAAATATTGTATACAGTTGTTTAAAATTATATTTAAAAATATTATGTAAATGTTATTTTAATTGAAAATAAAAAAATATTTGAGGAAAAAAAAAATCTATATGGAAGGAAATTAAATATGTATATGTATACATATATATATATATATATATATATATATATATATATATATCTACATATATATATATATCTACATATATATATATATATATATACATATATATATATATATACATATATATATATATATATATATATATATATATATATATATATATATATATATATATATATATATATATATATATATATATATATATATATATATATATATATATATATATATATATATATATATATATATATATATATCTAGCTACATATATATATATATATATATATATATATATATGGGATCCATACAGATCCCTGACTGCACTTTCCACCGAAAAATTAATCGGTGAGCATACTAACTGAAAGTGCTGTTCACCAAAGCAGCACTTTCGGGTAAGTATGCTTATTGTGCTGGTCGTACTACGGTGCGGATAAGGGAAAATTCCTTTTCTCCACTGCAGTGTGACCTTGGAGTGAGAATATTAAAGTAGATTAAAGTAAGGGGTTTGTGGGGCTTGCCCCCCTGCACAGCAGTAGATTTACTGTTTTTTTTTTTTTTTTTTTGACATACTTTAATGAAAGAGCTTTTCCGGTGAAAGTGTTTTCGTTAAAGTGTGTTCAGTAATTTTGGATTTGTATTTGTATATATCTATATCTATATATATATATATATATATATATATATATATATATATATATATATATATCTATATATATCTATATATATATATATATATATATATATATATATATATATATATTTTTTTTTTACATATATTTTTAATGTAAATATTTATATGTTTTTAAATTTATAGAGTGTTATTGATATAAAAACAGAGTCAACTTCTATAAGAGTTTTATACATGTGTTGTATGTAAAAAAGTTCAGAGTAAACGCAAAAGTGCTTACTTAGTATATTGTTTTTATTTTGTTTTTTTAATTAAAGTCTTTTTCCTTCACTGTGGTGTTGCCTTAAGAGTTTTTTCATTTGTGGATTTTGTCATTTCATCGAGGCACTTCGTCCTTAGGCTGTTTTTGTTTTCGTGATGATAAACTCTCCCAGCTAGGCATCAACCCATATGTTACCAAATGGGTAGCTAACTGGCTCACTGATAGAACCCAATCAGTCAAAGTAAGGGAAGCCACCTCTAGTAGTAGACCCGTTAATGAGCGGTATACCCCAAGGATAGATCTTGGGGCCTCTACTGTTTGGGATATACTTTTCTGAGGTGCAAGCCAATACCAGTGGTTTGTGGCTGACCAAGTTTGCAGATGACTGCATGCTGGATGCTGTCTTAAATTCCTCTAGTGATGTAAACATCCTCCAAGAGGGCCCTACCCAAACTAATGACTGGTGCCAGAAGCATCGCTTCAAACTGAATGTCAAGAAATGCATCATTATCCCTTTTGGGGAAAATGTCATCCATACTAACTATCACATTAATAACAATGTACTAAGCATGCAATCAGTCGTGAGGGACTTGGGCACCCAGGCTGATAGCAACCTGACTTTTGACCACCATGTTGTCTCCGTTGTAAGAAAGGCTTTCTACATGGCCCACCTCATAAATAAGGATATTTCATCCAGGAATAAGGAGGTCATAACATTCCTGCACTCCTCCCTTATCAGACCCAGTATCGCATACACTGCCCTCTTTGGCATGTACCTTGCCAAGCACATACAGCAGTTGGAGAGACCACAGAAGTTCCTGACCAGGAAAATCCAGGGTCTCAAACACCTATACTATACAGATAGGCTAAAAGCTCTGTCCCTCTACTAAGTCGCATACAAACTGCCCAGAGGTGACCTGTGTCTGGTATACAAGGCCATTTCAGACCCAGCCTTGATGGAGTTGCTGCATGTCCATAAGACAAGCTCCACTCGTGCAATCCGCACACAAGGCCTTATCCTGGTCTGTGACATTAATAAAACTTGCTGGCAGGATAGATATGTGTCCCAAAGACTCCCCCATCTGTGGGACAGACTCCCACTCCATGTCAAGCAGAGTACCTCTCTAGCCCTCTTTAAGAGGAACCTGGACAATTGGATGGGAAACAGAACATATATCCCCTGGGATCCCACCTGTGTCCCTGCTGGACAGGGGAAACAGGTGCTGACTTTGAGGGAACATGGGCAAATTCTTGGCTAGGCTTATAAGGGCCTAGCCTAGTATCATCTTATGAACCTATACAGAAGGTAATCTCTGAGTGTCAGATCAGCAAGCTGCTTGACTTCTTTCCACTCTACCACTTTTCTGTTCCAAGTTAATTGCTCCCACTAATGATGTTCCTTTGTAAGTTTCCTCCAGTTACTAATTGCTGTCTCTTGATATTTTTGAGCCTACTGTTGTAAGTCGAAACAGTTCCCCCCCCCCTTTTATGAGACTTGTCATTTTCTGGAGACTGTACTTTATGTTAGTGGAAAGGAAAGATCAGTAGCATTGTTTACTCATATTTTCCCCAGCATATGGATATCTGGAGATAAAAAAAGTTTTATGTTTAAATTAAATGTGCATATATTGTCATATATTAGTATGTATTAAGAAATACATATGTTTCATTAAATGTTTTTGTCTTAATGTTGCATACTAAGCTAAATCTGTATTAACTTGTGCATAAAAATGAGTTTCTCTCTGAAAGCCTTCCAAGTGCTGAAGCACTGTAACTTTTTCTTGCCGCTTCAGATTCTATTTACAAAAGTAGTCTTTGGAATGTGCTCAGTTAAAGCCAATATATCAATGTATGCCTTGTATTACCAAAAGCAGAGATGGGAGATAGATTGAGAATGTAGCTATCAAGATTAAGTTTAATCAAAAATTGATGCAGGTGCTGCTTGGAGCATGGTAAGACACCACCACGTCTGAGAAGGAGGAATAAGAAATGAGCCCTAAAAACAACATAAATAATGAATACATTTTTGAACTCAGGAACTGCATCTAGTTGAGTGATATACTATTTGAACTCAGGAACTACATCCAGTTAAGAGTACTATCTGGACTTTGACTTTGCCTAAAGTTAGTATGCATATCTGTGCACGATCTTCAGTTTACACAAAAATGTATAGCAACAAAATTGTATAAAAAGGCAGGGCAGTTCTAGCACTGAGCTTATATTCCCCTCCCAGCATGTATAGGAGAGTGCATACAGCTGTTCAAAAACAGATTCTTACTGAAATAAAAGTTGCCTTTTAGTCTTTTATTTCCTAACAGGAACCATCTTTAGAGTCATAAAAGGGGTGGCTTCATCCAAAGTAACCCCTTCTCTAAATAAAATCATTTCAATATCAGCTTGTTCTATCAAAGACTTCACAACTGTCACATTTAGCCTAAAGATGATTTACTATCCATCCTGAAATAATCAAGAAATAAGTAACAATAATCAATAAGAAAACCAGAAAAGATTAACAAACATTAAGAAAAAAGTACAAACTAGCATGCGCTTTAGCATGGGTAACCTTAATTTTAGGTTAGATAATGCCTGTAGGTGCAGCCATCAATTTGAAGCAAATTTTCCCTTCTGGTGGGTTAAACGTTATGTTATGAAGATGTACATAGTTTTGTGTGTTTGTTCCAAGTTAACAGGGGATGGGGGTGCTTTGTATTTAGTTTTTTGTTTGAGGTTTTCATTCAAACAAAAAGTCTCGAAAAATGTGACAAAGGTTCAAAATGAAGATGAGAAGAAAGAAATGTACAACAGATCAGCCTGCCAAACATTAGTATATGCATATAACACAAAAGCTGGAAATACACAATCAAAAAACTGTCATGTATAATAGGTGGGAACAATAGTTTTTTATCATGATGGCTATGCTGTTCATGTTTTGCTGGAATGTGAATGTCCTTACAGGTACAGATAAAAAGGAAAGCGTACTGAATTATATTAAGAAATGCAGAGTGCAATTAGCAATGATGCAGGAGACACGTTAGGAAAAAAATGAGCATATGAATTTGACAGAGAGAGGATTTCAGAGTGGATATTCAGCATGATATTAGGGACAGGGAAACAGGGGAGAAATTTTACTAATTACTAGAGAAGCTCCAGTAGTGACACATGAGAAAGATATTTGGTAGTATGGGGCTATTGGGAAGGGAGAAGGATTACAATGGCATGTATTTATGTTTCAGCAAAAACTGCTATTATGGTGCTTAAGGAAAAATTGGAAGAAATACTCAGCTTTCTGCAGGGAATATTATTTACTGGTGGGGACTGGAATTTGATTTGCCATAATGAGGATGTATCAGTGGGACCTAGAAGGGTCAACATAGCAAAAGATAGATTTTTGAAGAAGTTTATGAAAATATTTGGTATGGAAGCTGTGAATTCAATAGTAGGAACTCAAGGCAGAATTTGTAAATTATTCCCCAAAGTACAATAACTGGACTAGACTAGATAAAAATTATATTTCACAGGAGCATATGCATTCAGTTGAAAGCTTTAACACACATCCAATAACCTTTTCTGATCAAGCACCAATAAAAACTAAGATAAAAGTGCAGGGTAATGAAGTAAATATAAGACACCCACCTGTCAAAAAGAGAGAAATTTAAGGAATGGGTAATGGAAATTATTCAAGAGTTATTAGGGAAGACTTCAGAAGTTATAGCTAGTAAGTGGGTTAAAATGAAAATGAAGTTTAAAAATAGGGTTAAAATAAAATATAAATATGGTTAAGAAGTAATAGAAATTACTTAGAGGGGCTGACAAAGGTTAAAGTATTACAGAATAAGGGGAATCTCACAGAACAAGAGGAAGAGCAAATGCACAGTGCTAAAGAGAAAATAAGGGAGTATCTAGATAATATGCATGAGTTTTGAAAGACTGCAACTAATCAACTATTTTTGAGAATGCCAGAGCACAAAAACGTTTGGCACAGCAACTTAGGCAACAGAGCATTTGAAATTACTGTTGCCAAACTTGTGGAACCTATAACAAGAAAAAATAACCAGTGATCTTGAAGACATTTTATAGATATTCCAGACATTTCATGAAAATTTGTATAAAGCAGAGAAATATAGAAATCAAAAAAGAGTACAAATGTAAAATATTTATAGAAGACTTAATTATGCCAAGGTTAAAGGTAGACGAGCTCAATAACTAACAGTTAAGATAAGAGGTGATGAGATTAAAACCAGTGAATATATAATCAATCTTCAGGAAAGTCTTCAGGAACAAACGGTAATCCTGTGGAAGTGTGGAAATTAAGAGGGAAGACAAGAGTCAGAATTTTGTTTAACATTTTAAAAGGAAGGGAACACCAACTTCTTGGAAGAAAGCTGTGGTGGTTGTGTTACCTAAAGATGGCAAATACCCTTCGGACCCAGCTTCATATACACCTATTTCAATTTTAAACTGTGTATATAAAGTGTTTATGTCTATACTAGTTAAAAAATGGCAAAGGTGTTACCAAAATAGATAGATATGGATCAGTGTGGTTTTACGGAAGGGAGGCAAATATTTATTTATTTATTTATTGACCAGGAAAGTCCACTGGGTCAAATAACCCATTTTGAGAAAGCTCCACAAACACTTCACAATAGCAAGAATCATACACATACATTACAATAAAAAATAATGACATATGATCTTCACAGAAATACATTTACAATATAATAAAAGGTCACTCACTGTAATAACAGTCACAGTATAGACATTTTAGATAACAGAAAGCAAAAACGTACAAGTGCAAACAGCAAGGCAAAAAGTAGATTTATTTCTTAGATGTCTGATTAGTATTGTACTTGAAATAGTAGTAGAAATCTTGTGTAGAAAGAGGTGGAAAGGGTTATGGTGGGTTGAAATTTGTTGTATGAAAGCAGGTGGGGTTGTTTAGATAATGTTTTTTAGAGCAAATTTAAAGGCTTTTAGTGAGTCAAGTTGAGTGATGTGTGATGGAATGGCATTCCATGACAATGCTGTGGGAGTACAGACACTCACCAGCACTTTTATTAGGTTTGGATAAATTTAAGAGATGCTTATTAGTGGATCTAAGCGTGCGGATAGGAGTATATATAGTTGAAGAATAGAATGGAGTACAGGGCAGTTATTTGGTTTACATAGTAAGTTGCGGGCTAGAGTAAGTTGTGTGTAGTGTAGGTAGTGTGGAAATTCAAGCCAATTTAGCTGAAAAATAGCTTACAATGATGTGTGCAGATGGACAAGCCAGCGGCAAATTTAGCGATTTTATAATAACATGCTTGAAGCTTATTAAAAATAGATGAGTGGAGGTTGGTGAATATGGGACTGCCATAGAGTAGAGAGGGAATAAGTAGAGTGTTGGCCAGCTTTAGTTTGGTGTTTGTGTCAAGATAAAGTTTATGATGGCAAAGTTTACCTAGTTTAAAGTGGGTTTCCCTATTATTAAGAATATGTTGTTCAAACATGAGCCAACTATCAATAGTTATACCTAGTAGTTTTGATGACTTTACAAGTTCAATTTCTGTCTTGTTATGTGAAAATATTTTAAAATGTATGTGTGGTGGTTTTGTAGAGAAGAGTAGGAGTTTGGATTTTTTTGGGTTCAACAGAAGAAGAAAGTCATTTAACCAGGATTCAATGGGTGAAAATAGTTTTTTGGGAGTTTAAGGAGGTCAGAGAAGTTATTGGAGGAGGAGATGATGGTAGAAGCATTGGCATCTTGAATGAGTTTACTTTGAAGCTTTATGAAGGTCATTTATGAAGGTGTTAAAAAGTAGGGGCCCTAGAATGCATCCTTGTGGGAAGCCTATATTATTGGCTTGGGATTCTGACTGTTCATTAAGCCATTTGACTGATTGTTCTCTGCTTGTTACGTAGGAGGAGAACCACTTTAGAGCATTACAGGAGCAGCTCAACTTTCCTAGTTGTTTTAACAGTAAAGGATGAGACACAGCGTCAAAAGCCTTTGATAGATCTAACAGGAATACTGATGTAGCTAGGCATTTGACATGTGACAACATTAATAGAACAATGATAATCCAGACAGAAACAGAATGTAAGAAAATTCCTTTGTTGTTAGTGGGTCTTGAAGCAGAGAAAGCATATGACAGAGTAAGCTGGGATTCTATAATTAGGACATTAGAAGCATTTGTACAACAATACAACAATAAAGAAAATTAGAAGGATATATGACAGAGCGGAGGCAAGAATTAATGTGGGAGGGTTCCTCTCAAATAAACTGAGTCTGAATAGAGGAACCACGCAGGGGTTATTTGCTTTATATTTAGAGCCATTGGCAAAGAAAATAAGGGACTCTGAAATACAATGATATAATTGGTATGGTAATCAAGAAAAGCTGGCATTATTTGCAGATGAAATTATTTTGTATATGATAAATCCAGAAAATGATATCTCAGTGTTAAAAACACTTTGAGACATTTCCATGTCTTTTCAGGATATAAAATTAATAAAGATAAAACAAAGGCTTTAGGTGTAAATTAAGTACCCTACACAAAAATTGGTTCAGAAATACCTATACTTATGGGGACATAAGATGAAGTATTTAGTAGTATGGATTAAAAATGCTTCTGTTGAAGAACCTAAGGATGTGTGGGAAGAGACTAAACAAAAGATAATATAAAAACTGAGAAACTAAAAATTCTTATTTATAGATATGGGTAGTAAGATTTATTTATTTATTTATTTATTTTATTTATTTATTTTACATTTGTTAAGATACCAACAGTGAAAATGTTTTTAGTCCCTTTAGTGTTGTATACAGGGTCAGGCATACTTTTATCAACCCAATGAGAAGTTGTGGACAATAACTAATAAAAAAATTGAAGGAATTTATCAGGGAGGGAAAGAGGGCAAGAGTTAAGTAGGATAAACTGATCCTTCCAATAGAACAAGCTGGTTTAGTTTTATGTGATTGGAATGGATCTTTTAGAACTACACAGTTTTAATGCTCATATACATAGCACAAGTAAAATGTTATAATTCAAAGTGGAAAGAGATGATAGTAAAGCAAGGAAGAAGTTCAAGAGAGAGAGAGAGAGATTTTGGATGCAGAGACCCGTGGTGGTGGTGCTGCAGTAGCATTGTCGCCTCACAGTAAGACGCTGTCCGGTTCGATTCTCAGCTAGAGCGTCTTCTGTGTGGAGACATGCGTGAATGGGCGTACCTTTGTTGAAGGTTGTGCATCAGGGCTGGTAACTCGGCACATAAAAATCAACTACCAATCATTAGCGGACCGGAGTTCCGCTGTGGCGACCCCTAGCCGGGAAAAGCCGAAAGACACAAACAAAAAACCTTAAGGAGAATAATAACAACCATTCAGAATACTATATTCATAAAGTAGCAAAAAGTATTCTAAGAACTAAGCCAATGCGAGGATGCAGAAAGGAAATTTTGCCAATAGGGATGACTGTAAGTAGGGGTACAGAAAATAAACAAGAAGAGCTGGAACTTATTGGAGAAACCTGGCAAAGGAACCAAGACACTTGGAGCAAAATGACTCAAGCAGGAAAGGTAACAGACTGGTATGAGGCCAAGAAAACATTTGAATTGCAGGCTAGAGAATGCCTTCTATATCAGGGCTTAATCTCTTAGTACAGGCAAAGAGAAATGAAATCGATAGGGAATTTTAAGTGAAAGATCTGCTCGGGTAGAGTTTTCAGTTGAATCTAGAAGGAAGCAGCTGTTAAAAAAGGGATAATCAGTAGGTCATATAACATTGCATGATAGCTATAAGAATCAATCAGATGAGGTTAGAAAAGATTGGGAAGAGAGACTGGAAAAGCAGTTTACAAGAAATGGCTCCCAAGTATGCAACCAAGTCCAGAAAGTTTAGAATCTTTGCTTGGAAGTATTCGCATAGGTATTTTTATACCCCAGGTAGTAGCAAATGTTGAAGGTGTGATGGAGAAGAAAGAGGTAACTGTGAACATATGTTTTGGGAGTGCAATGAGTTGGCAGATTTTTAAAATTCCATATAGACTACTCTATCAGAAATACTGGGTGGGCAAATGGCTGTAAGTAAGGAAATGATTCTTTTGAGCTGGGATACAGAATCTGGACTGCTTAGACATAGTAAGGCCTTACTAATTATAATTTTGTTAGCTGCCAAAAAAGCAATTATTAGAAAATGGAAATCAAAGTCTACACCAACTCATTAGAAAAGGGAAGTAGCAAATTACATAGAGGTAAGTGAAAAGTGTAGGATCAATGCATGGATAACAGTAAAAGTGAAACTTTTTTCCCAGAAGAAACTTATCTGCCCAGCTATGGACAAACGCTAGACACCCATCAAGCCTTGAAAGCCTGCAAGAGAAGCACTCTTTGGTGGCAGAAAATCTCTGAAGGGCTTGGCGCCCAGACTGCTTATTTTCTCCAGTCCTGCTTGAGCTTTCAATGGCCTGGATGCATGGAAGGTGCCCTTAAACTTTAGAAACTGGTGAGCTATTATTTATTTCGCAGGATGTAACCCATACAGCTAAGGATACTGCAGCAGTGATCAAATCATGAACATCAATACAAATAAAAACAAAAACAATGTCCTCATAACAAGCTTTTGCAGTTGCATTTTTCTTAGAACCTTAATGCAACACAAATGACAACTGTGATAACTATTAAGTGAAAATTAAGGCTGAGATTACTAGATAAACAGCGCTTAGCCCTGTGTTAATTAGTGGTCATGCAAAGGGCACATATATTCAAAGACAATGTGTCGTGCATGCCTTCGACCTGTAAGCCACCTGAGCAATTAACTGAATACTGGTACTACACAAGGGTACAATGTTAGTCTATAAATCTCAACCCCAGACTACTGTACTTACTGAATGAACTGGACACCACCGATATGTGGATCTGAACCAGTAGCCTTCACTGACCCACAGACAAGGTGTTTCTGAGAAAAGACAGAAATAATCACTATTATTATTCATTATTTTCAGTAATATAGCAATAATTCATGTTTGGTAAGCACTTTTCTAAAGCATCTACACTAACAGCTACTTACAAAAACATCACACAGGTAATATGAACGGATTTACCAAATAAGAGCAAGATTTACAGTAGATGTTAACTAACCAACAAAAAGCCTAAACAGCAGCAAACATTTGCAGTACTGATACTAGAATTTGCCTGCAGCAGTAGTGGTTAAATATGTGTCTGGTTAGGAACGTTTAAGGCAGCTGGCAAACATACATTAAGAAGGCAAGCTTTTAATGCATTCAAAGGTTTAAGAGTGGCAAGCAATAGGTTCAATTTTCTTAACCTATTTTCACATTCAAGCCTATCATTGTTTACTAAAGCTAGGTACTGAACAATGCATTACATTCCAGATCAAACCTTTGTTGCTAGTCTTTTAAGAAATTAGTAGAAACACTGCTGTGGGGCCACGGTGGTGCAGCAGTTAGCATTGTCGCCTCACAGTAAGAGGTTCTCTGGTTCAATTCTCAGCTGGAGCACCTTCTGTGTGGAGTTTGCATGTCCTCCCCACGGTCGAGTGAATTTAAAAGACATGCAGGTAAGTGCGTGCGTGGGTGTGCCTTCTTTGAAGGTTGGGCACCGGGCTGGCAACTCGACACTGTAACAATTTACTGCCAATCATTAGCGGACCAGAGTTCCGCTGTGGCTACCCCTAACCAGGAAAAGCCAAAAGACAGTAGAAACACTGCTGTATTCAAAGTGAATGTTATTTTTACAGTCAGCAAGTATACGATGAATGACAGTCATCCATTTAGTAGAAATAACAATATTTTGCTTTTTGAGGTGTACAAAACCTGAAGCTAAAAATCTGGTAAGTATTCTGGAGGCTGGGGATATGGAATTTAAAGTATGCTCTCTGAAAAGATCTGAACATAATATGTCGGCTATTACACATTTACAAGTCTAATGGGGGTATAAACACCAGCTCAAGAGATCTAAAACTCTTCTGCAACACAAACAGAACATGTTGAAAGAGATAAAAATGTATGAGAGAGAGAGAGAGAATACCATTTATTTGGAATAGACTTCCGATCCCATAAAGCAAAGCACTTCTCTTACACTATTCAAACATAATCAGGACGAATGGATGGGTAAATTCAAATTCATCCCTGGATTAGTAACCTTGTTCCTTACAGATAGGGGCAACATGTAAATGTTCTGCTCGTCTCAGTGTTACACTTAAAATATAAGGGCTGGAAACTTCATGAGAATGCATAGCTAGGCTTCTAAATATACTCTGAGATTAAAAGCCTAGTAATTACCTATAAGCCCATGAACCTATACATGAAAGTCTTATTACATAAGAGGGAGTAAAATCTTTAGCCACCATTCTGCAATGTCTTTGCATTTATCAACATGTTCATATTTTAAAAGTCTAGAACCAGTCATGAGGTACTAGTATTTTTAAGCCACAAATTGAATAGCATCCTTCAAATTGCTTTCTTCTCTAAAAGGTGACCTATCCTCTGAGGGGCTAGATGTACTTGAAAGGAAATGCATGGAATCAGATGCCCTTTTAGTTTTGGAACAAATTTTATTGCAAAGCCCTACTGAATTGCTTGAAACAGCCATTTATCTGTAGTTTTATTGCCAACTAGAAATATGACCCTGAAACCTGCCTCCTAAAACACCCATTTATCTATAATTATCTCTTACTAGGCATACAGATAACTTGGGACCCTAACATTTTTGGGCTACTGGGGGAGGGGAGATCTCCGATTACAGCTGCCATTCCCAAATGATTCTGAACTGTAATTTGACTTCCTTCCCTTGAACTGTTTCTGTTGCCAAAACTGTGAAGATGGAACTCCTTTCCCCATTAAAAGGGTTTCTTACTTATACCAAAGATCTTTTCTAACTTGAGAAGAAGAAGGTCCATACATTTCTTTTAATGAAGACCTTGATTTGCCTTTTTTTCAAGTTAACAATAATATCATCTGCCAGTTGACAAAATTAAATTTTATGAACCACTGGAACACTCAGAGGTCTTGATTTATCATCCTCGTTAAGACTATTTTCCAAGCCAAGCTAGTCAACTCAAAACTAACCCCAACATAGCAGCTCCTGCTGAAGTGTCCACAGCATCCTATACACATTTCAGTGCAGACACTCCTACTTTCTATAATGTGATATTACTCTTAGGGACAGAATGCACATATACTAAATTTGTCCTAAGATGAAACCGATAAAATGCCATGTGAGGCAATTTAGTGCTCTAGCCACAGTGTACTTAGACATATTTATTTATTTAACATTTCTTTACAGGGAAAGTCAGATTTGGAACGAGGCAATTTTCAGCGGAGGCCTGGGAAGAAACGCTCCAGATGCATGTCTTTGTAATGTAGGAGGAAACCGGAGCACCCACACCCAAATTAATGCAGGGAGAACATGCAGACTCCACACAAAAGGCACCCCAGCCAAGAATCAAATAGGAAAACCTCTTGCTGTGAGGCAACAACATTAAGCACTGCACCACTGCGCCATCTGCTTTTTTCTCCATATGAATCTATTAATTTAGTGCTCTTAACAATGGAACAAGATGCTAAAATGTCAGCTTTCCCACTTTGATTTGATGTGAATAGAAAGACACTTGCATCACTAGCCCTATAAGAAAACATACAAATCTTGTCTATAAAGCAGATTTGTATAATCTATCAGTTTTTTTGAGTGTCACAGACTGTGGTTCTGAGCACTGAATATTGGCCTTTAGTACAGCAGTGCCAAAGAACTACATAATATGCAGCTTTATACAACGACCCCCCCCATTAATATTCTAAAACGTGCACGCTGATTGGTCAGCATGAACGTTGTAAATCAGACTTATACTAATGGAAAAAGGTCCGGTCGCCCGGACTTTTTCCATTAGTATAAGTCTTTTTTTACAGCAACGGAGAACGCAAGATCTCCGTTGCACACTGTCTCACTATGTTAAAGGAGTTTAACATAGAGAGACAGCTTTAAAAAACGTAACGGAGATCTTCCTTTCTCCGTTGCTTTTTTTAAAGCTGTCTTGCTATGTTAAACTCCTTTAACATAGCGAGACACTTTGTAAAAAGCAACGGAGATCTTGCTTTCTCGTTGCTTTTTTTAAATAGGTTTAACATAGCGAGACAGCTTTAAAAAAAGCAACGGAAATTCTCTGTTGCTTTTTTTAAGCTGTCTCGCTATGTTAAACTCCTTTAACATAGTAAGACAGTTTGTAAAAAGCAGCGGAGATCTTGCTTTCCCCATTGCTTTTGCCCACAGCTCTGATGTACTGCGTAAGCATATGCATGTGCAGTACATCAGAACTGTCGCAGAATACCAGACAGCTGCGGAAGGACAGCAAAGAGGCATTATACAAAGCCATTATTTAAGAAAATAATTATTTTTTTTCTTAAATGATATCACTGTATAATAGCAATAACCCACTTCTGGGTGTGGGTAATGCTGGAATTACCCACAGTTGTCTTTGTTTGACCACTCGGGCTTCGCCTCGTGACCAAACCACACCAACCGTGGGTAAATCCAGCATTACCCGCACCCACGTGTGGGTTATTGCTATAGTAATTCTCACCACAATACTATTATCTTTCTCTGGAGAAGGCAGATTACCAACAGGTCAAGCCAAAAATTCTCCCATAGAATTTAATGCTTCCATAATGGAACTATCTTATGGTAGACAGCCTGACACACTAGACATAAAAAGTCTCCTTATGAGAATCTTGAGGAAAATTAAAATGTCATGCACATAAATCCTTTTCACTAAATATACAGATGGTGTTCTTTTTATTTCCTCCTGTTGAAGCAGTTTACATACCTGCAAATATTCTATCCACAGAATCCAACAAAGGTACAAACCAGGATCTTTTCTGCTACAACAGTTTCTTGCACTAAACCAAAACACTCCCTTGCAAGATCTTAACAGTCAAAGAAAGGCTTCAGTAAGACAAGAGTCTGAAATGGATAGAGTTACAGGGGGGCATAACATCAGAGAACAACATAGAAATGCTAAGTTTATTATCTGTTACAATCCCTTGATCAGATGTAATCACAGGGAATACCAACAAAGGTAACAGTAAAGGTGCTGCTAAAGTATTTTCAGTTGGCAATGATAAGGTTATCAAGGAAAATTTTGATATTTTAATAAATGACTTCACAACATTGCTTATGGGAGTCATTTGAATTGTAGTACCTCAGAAAATATTTGTCTTCTTTTCAAGTCTGTTGAAGCTTCCTTTGACGAATCCCCTTAACTAGTCTTCAGTACTTTATCCTTTTTCTCTTATTATCACATTGCCTACACTTTATTCCTTAAAAAATTAATGAATTAAGAGATCAGACAGAAACAAACATAGTTAACTGTAATCAGAACTAAGAATATCTACCATAACTACGACAGAGATACTATAATAATGTTTTAATTGAACATCTTTAATGAGAAATAATGAACAGTTAAACAGAGTGTGTCACTTTAGAGATGAAACTACTGCAACATTAAAGTTGGATGTGAAGCACTCAAAGCAGTCTGAAGAAAGTAAAGTTGTGATAGGAACTTAACATAACTGCAGATATTAGAGTATATTCACTATTGCAATTACAGTCATTATTTCTAGAATTCCTGGCTGTAGGAGCTTGACGGTCAGTCTGACTTCCAGAGCTGTACCTTCCCCCTCCAGACCTGAGCAGACTCCCTTTAACTCAGACATGAGGATACTGGTGGTATAATAGGGGTGTTGGCAGATGCCATATTTCAGACCTTTCTTGCCCTGGCTGGAAAATAAATAGGGGTCTGTCTATATTAGTACATCGAAGTATTACTACTTCGAATATACTAATATCGTACCCTTTGCATTGAAAGCTGAAAATAGCGAAGCTTCAGAATATCAAATACTTTCCTAGGGAGAGTATTCAGTGGGCTGTTTCTACAGCTTCGCTATTTCCTTGACTGTGGAGTGAAGGTTATGGACCAGGTTAAGGTAAGTGTGCGAACAAAGGTGATTCTGCGATAGGGACCTTAGGGTTAGGGAGCAGGTAAGGTGAATGTGCGATAGGGGCTTTAGGGTTAGGGAGCAGGTAAGGTGAGTGTGTGATAGGGACTTTAGGGTTAGGGAGCAGGTAAGGTGAGTGTGCAGTAGCTACTTACCTTAGGGTTAGGGCTGGGCTAAGGTAAGTGGATAGCTAGTAGTGTATGTATGGTTTAGTGTAGGGTTTTGTGAAGTGTATGTGTGGATTATGTATTTTGGTGTGCTTGTGTTGTGTGTATGTTTGTTGGAACAGCAAATTTTTTCCCTGGGAAAAATTTGCTATTCTGAGTGTTCGATGTTGTGGTGTTTCGAGTGAAATGGGTCAATATTAGAACATTCGATGTAGTAATACTTCGATGTTCTAATATACACCCAATAAAAAGCCTGTCCTACACACCAGATCACTATTCAACTTAGGGAAATACATCCCCAGGGGACATCAAAATGACATTACTACCCCATAAACCTTATTTATATATTTGAAACATGTGATTGGTAGGCCGTACTTATTGGTTGCATCTTGTTGTGTGACTTATGTGATAAGTACATGTATCTGTATGAAAAGTGATTTAAACTCAGTTCTGATGAAAAATTTACTGACAAAGTGCTAGTCTGAGGGTTAAGCATTTGATTTTTCTTCTGGTTCCTTTCACAGTGTGATTTTTTTGTTTTTCGTCCACTATTTTTTTGAATCATGCAGAGAAGTGAAAGTGTAATCCAGGCACAGAAAAACTCAAAAGGAAAAAAATGTTTGAAAGCTGTGGCTATTGTATAGGACTAATGATGATATTAAACATATTTTTAAATCTAAGATTAGCAAAATAAATAAATAAATAAATAAAAGGGGAAATAAGAGGTAATGGGTTGTGAAGGGATAGCTTTTTGAAAATTGGAACTTTCACAAACTGGTAGAGAAAGGAAAGATCCAGGACTGGTCTCCAGGAAATAAATGTCTTTCTTTGATACCACAAAATCAGAGAATAAAAACTTTCTTTGTAAGAGAGAGGTTCTATAACCCATAGAACCAGCAGATGCTGAAAGGCAAGGGAAAATAAGGAAGTTAGATCTGGATGATGAAAAGGGATTCCCTAAAAGGAGGTAGGGACTCCCACAGCCATCAGAATCATTAATGGAGTTTTGCCAGAGAAAAGGAAAGCCAGAAACAAGGGGAAAATATGGAATGCCAGGGTGGGAGGAGGGATTTGTAGTTCGTCAACCAGGCTTGTTAGACTGTTCTGGTTTCTGGAAGGCTGCCTTCTACTTTTTGAAGATTTATTGCCACTGTTTTTGAATGACTTCTTGCCACGCATTTGTTGGGTCACCTTATTTTGTTAAGGTATTTGTAAAACCTTAGCATTTACCAAATTATAGCTACAGCAGCATTTGCCTAGGAAATTAATGCACGGTCAGATCTGCGACTACAAAATAAAAATTTATAAGATTAAGGAATCTTATACAATTTGCCTTCTTGGGGGGGCTGCAGGCTTGCTGTTAGGCACGTTACAGACTGTAATAAATACATTCTCCAAAGCTGGACACACAGGAGGAAGATGAGTGGGTTGAGAAGTTTTCAGTTAAATACATCTTAATATTTTTTCATAGACAATGGAATGTTACTATGCTCCTACTGAAAAAAGAAGTTATGTACCTACCATAACGTTCCATGTTAGTTGTCTTCATCTCGCCTTCTTTCTTGCTGGTTGGGATCGGAGCCGACTCGGCCATCTTCTATAGCTCGAGAGATGTTTACTGGCTCGAGGCTACCCCTTATCCCATGATGCCTAGCGATAGCTACCCGGATCTCGTTTGAGATAGCTAAGTCCAGACATAGCCAGAGAATAAACCTGTCCAAATAAAAAGGTTGAGCATACCTGTCATATTCTCTAAGTCAGTAGAGGAAAAAATCCAGAGAACACTCACCCAGTGAAATCAGAATTTCTCTCGGTCTAATAGGAAAGGGGCATGGAGGGTGGGACGCAAGAAAGAAGGCAAGATGAAGACAACTAACATGGAACGTTATGGTAGGCACATAACTTCTTTACATTAAGTTGTCCATCTCACCTTCATTCTTGCTGGTTGGGACAGTGTCCCTAGCACCTATAATCCTGGTGGCTCATTGGAACAGACTCTTCAGAAAAGTGGCACCAAAGGCAGCTCTGCTCCTGGAGACCATACCTAGTTTGTAATGAGAAATAAATGTATGAGAATTTGCCCACGTAGCAGCTGCACAGATAGAATCCAAGGGCAACCTAGATTGGAAGGCTACAGTGGTGGCCAAGGCCCTAGTAGAATGACCTTTCGGTTTAATAGGTAACTCTTTGTTTCTTAATTGATAAATAAAAGTAATAGTGTGAGACAACCACCTGGATAAGGTCACCTTGGAAACTGGGAGACCTTGTTTGCCTAGAGCATAGGAAAGGAATAGTTGGTCTGACTTCCTTATCTCCTTAGTTCTGTGCAGGTAAAAATGCAATTGTCTATGAACGTCCAATTTGTGTAATTTGTACTCTGCCTTGTTGGTGTGGTTAGAGAAAAATACAGGAAGGTCTATAGATTGGTTCAAATTACTTTCTGAGCAGACTTTTGGAAGAAATAAAGGATTAGTCCTCAGAGCAACCCTGTCTTTATGAAAAAACAAATATGGAGGACAAACACATAGTGCCTGAAGTTCAGAGACGCGTCTGGCTGAAGTAATGGCTACCAGAAAGAGTGTCTTCCAAGATAGAAACTTAATGGGGCAGGACTATGCTGGTTCAAAAGGGGGCAGAGTTAAGAAAGTTAGTACCAAATAAAGGTCCCAAGGAGAAGGGGGATCTCTCACCGGAGGCCTAAGGAGAGTGGTCCCTCTCAAAAAGGCTTTGCAGAGCTTGTGAGACATAATGCTTGAATTTGATAAACCAACATGAAAGTTAGAAATGGCCACTAATTGAACCCTAATTGTAGCAGAAGCGGACCCAGAATGAAAATGTTGTGCTAGGAATTCCAGAGTTTTGTGGACTGGGGCTGAAAAGGATCTATGTTCCTAGCCTCTGCCAAACAAGAAAAACGTTTCCATTTACTAGCATAAGTTTTTCTGGTTGTGGACTTGTGAGAGGAGACAATAATCTCACGCACAGCCAGGGAAATGCTGGGAAGCCTGGCTAAGGTAGGAAGTGGAGCAACCAAGCTGTGAGCTGGAGAGTTTGGAGGGATTGATGCAACCCGCCTGACTGATGAATCAGTAGGTCTGGAATCGGATCCAGAATCCAAGGCTGATTGAGAAGGTAATGGTGCAGGAATGGGAACCATATCTATCGAGGCGAGTAGGGGGCAATGAGGATCATTTTGCAACCCAACGTTATTGCTTTCTGTATGAGTTTTGGAATCAGGGGAAACGGAGTAAATGCATAAAGAAGTCCCTGAGGCTAATAGTGGACTAGAGCGTCTCTGGGTGAGTGACCTGGAAGTGGAAGAAGAGAGAAGCAGTTGCTGCATTTGCTGCTGAAGGGGGTGGCAAAGAGGTCGCAGCAAGGCTGTCCCCATTTGCGGAAAATAAGATCCACAACTTTCTGATTCAGAGACCACTCATGAGGGATGAGGATAGCTCTGTTGAGCCTGTCCGCTATGATGTTGGACCTCCCAGGGATATGCGTCGCAATCAGAAAACATTGGGAGGAAATCGCCCACTGCCACAGTCTGAGTGCTTCTCGACACAGGGGGTAGGACCTGGTTCCGCCCTGCTTGTTGATGTACCACACCACTGACATGTTGTCTGTTTGAACTGCAATGGTCCCAGAAAGAAGAGAGTCCTGAAGGGCTTGCAATGCTAGGAGCACGGCTCTAAATTCTAGGACGTTTATGTGCAGATGGTACTTGTGAGGCTGCCAAGTGCCTTGGACTGTTCTGCCCTGATAATGCCTCCCCACCCTATCAGGGAGGCATCTGTGGTCACTGTGGCTACTGGAGGGGGCTGAATGAAGGGTCTGCCCTGAGTCACTAGTGGGGAGACCATCCACCAGGAAAGGTGCCTTTTGCATGCTTCCGTAATCATAATCATGTGAGACATGGGCAGCTGTTGGAAAGACCACTGTGTGAACAGAAGCCACTGAAGGATCCTCATGTGAAAGCGGGCCAGTGGGATTAAAACAATGGCTGCTGCCATGGAACCCAAAGTTTGAAGGACAAACCTGACTTGGATTCTCTTGCTCTGCATTAGAATTTGTACTTGCTGACGAATTGTAGACACCCTGTCTAGCGGTAGTCTTGCGAACATGTTCCTTGTGTTTAAGTCTGCTCCTATGTAGGTGATAGATTGATAGGGCAACAAGGTAGATTTTTCAAAGTTTATTGTAATCCCTAACTAGGAGCAGATTGAGATTGTGTAGTCCCTGGCCTGTAGAAGTTGATGCCTGGTAGTAGCAGTGAGGAGCCAGTCGTCTAGATATGGAAACACCTGGAATCCTTGACGTCTCAGGTGAGCTGTAACCACTGCCATACATTTGGTGAACACCCTGGGGGCTGTGGTGAGACCAAAGGGCAGAGCTCTGAACTGGTAATGACTGGCTCCCAGCCAGAAGCGAAGAAATCTCCTGGAGCGCCTGTCCATCTTGATATGGTAGTACGCGTCCTGAAGATCTATCAAGCACATCCAATTGTCCTGACCCAGAAAGGGTAGCACAGACTGTAGCGTGACCATCCGAAACTTTGTTCTTTGTACAGACCTGTTTAGTTTGCTGAGATCCAGAACTGGTCTCCAGTCCCCTGTCTTTTTTGGTACCAAAAAGAACCTTGAGTAAGTTCCGGATCTGTGCTGGTCTGCCGGGACTTCCTGGATGACTCTTTTTTCTAGCAGTTTTGAAACTTCTAGGACTGCTTGGTCCTTCAGATTGGGTGGAACATCTGGAAGGGATTTCTTGACTGTAAGGGGGTTTGACAGAAGGGAATTTTGTAACCTCCAGATATAATGGACCATACCCATTTGTCATGTGTTAAACTTTGCCAGGCTTTTGGGTACAGTGAAAATCTTCCCCCGACTGCCTCCAGAGGTGAGCAGCCAGGCAACCCTTCAGGGATGCTGAAAGGGCTTGACAGAGAAAGATTCTCTGTTGCCCTGGTTTTACGGACCCCTTCTGCCACAAGGGCAGCATCTGTTGTTATTTTCCCCCTCTGCCCCTGGAGGAAAAATCGCTACGTTTGTCAAGCAAGGCTCCTTGGGATTTTCGGAACCACATTTTGCCACTCTTCTGACCTTTGGCGTATGGTCTAGAAGAAGTGGAAAAATGGACTCCCACGGCAGAGAGAGTCTTGCCTTCTTGCTCACACCTAGTCAAAGTGTCTTTCACCTTCAGTCCAAAAAGAAAGGAACCATCAAAGGGGGGTGTTGGTGAATGATGCTCAAAAGGTTTCTGCAAAATTACACAGCCGCATCCATGCATGCCTCCTAAGGGCCACACCCGTACCTGCGGCTCTACTCGCACCATCGGCTGCATAGGAAATGAGCCTCATGGAAGAGTTGACTACAGAATTAAAAGTTGCCAGCTGGAAAGCTACTTTAGCTTGAGCCCCCTCAGCTGATGGATCGTGAAGGGTATCTCTGAGCTCTTTAAGGAGATCCCTCTGAAGCAGGATAAAATGGCATAAGTAGTTCAGTGACCTCATAGAGAAGGTCGCTGAAGCAAACATTCGCTTCCCGTATCTGTCCATAGTCCTAGACTCCTTGTTACAAGGATGGGACAGACGAAGAGGTCTCCGCTATCTCTTTTTTGGTGGCTGCTGCTACCACCATGGCATCAACAGGGACACCTTTGGTAAGGAACTGCTTATCATGGGGTGCTGTGATGAACTTGCTGGGTCTCCTCAGAGTCAGTTCCACTGTATCTGGAGCTGATTAAGCCTTTCGAGCCACCACTGCCATAAGTGGATTGAAAGGCGGAAAAACCCAGGACGTGGAAAGTCGGGAACCAAACGCATCCAGAAATACAGACTCATCCTCGGTAGGGGCTAGGGGATTCCAGTTCCCCCTCTGCTTAAGCATTTCTAGGATGTCCGAGAAGAAAACATCTTCAGAGGGGATCTTGGGGACCCTTCTGAATCATCTAAGTCTGTATGACAGACTCAGGGGAGTCAATGTGCTTCCTCTTGCACTTCTTCTTACGAGGGGGCTCCTCTGAATAATCAGGGGACGCCTCAGAATAAGAGGAAACACCCAATGGCGTGTCCTGGAGCACCGGTTCCCTGCGCTTGGGGTCTGGAGGAGGAGCAGAGGTTGGCACAGGCACTACAAGGGATGGAGCCGGTGGGGCCAATAGTGGAGCTGACTCAGTGGCCAGCACACTCCTCATGACATCGAAGGCGTCCCTGCCACAATGCAGAGAAAGCTCCGGTTCGGAGGAAATCGGAATCTTTCTCCGCACCGAGGGAGACGGCTCCGAGGCCAATGTAGGAGCTGAGCTCACCTGTGCCGAAGCTCCGAGAGGGAGAACGGGGTCGGACAACGGTCCAATGCCACTCACCCCCTCAGAGCCGACGAGGAAGCCCCGGCGCCCAGATCCCTCGATGGACGACACCATCGAGGTATCAGAGCTGATGACGGAACTGAAGGAGATAGTGTTATCAGTGCCGACAGTTCCACTACTCGAAACCCAATGAACTCCGGCTCGGAACTCAATGGAGTCGGAGAAGGAACATCTATAGAAGTGGATGGAGCCTACACCTGTTGAGGAGGGCTGGACAACATCTTGGCAAGTGCCTGCGATTTTAGCAACCTACTGACCACTCTCTCCACATCGTGATCCGACAGCCTGGAGGACCGAGAGGAGTGAGAAGATCTGTGACTGCGCTCGCTCTGAAGCAGGGGAGACCGAGGAGCCGAATTAATCGATTAGAAGGAAGGGACCTTTGTCTCTTGTGGCTCCGAAGATCCTGATGGAGCCGATGGGGAGATAGTCTTATTGGTACCAGCCGGAACCAAAGTAGAAGGTGGAATCTGAACCAAGGATGGCTCTGAACTTGGAGCCGATGGCTTGGAAAATTTAGGGGATTTCACAGGCTGAGTCTTGGCCGGTGAATCCTGGGGCTTTAAAAGACCCCTAAGAATAAGCTTATTCTTGCGCTCCTGCAGAACTCTTGGGCTAAATGCATGGCAGATAGAACAAGAATCCTGCAGGTGCACAGCGCCTAAACAATAGACGCAAGAAGTGTGCCCATCTGTCAGAGACATTTTCTGACAGCATGAGTCCCACGTCTTGAATCCAGAGACTTTGGATTCTTTTGACATCCTGAAAAAAGAACACTAGAGATACAACAACAAAAGCTATCAAGCAAATACAGTCTACACCAAAAACACACTATACTAGCAGACTAAAACTAAAGTTTATTTATTTATTTTTTTTAGATAGGAAAGCCTCTAACTTAAATGGCTAGCCTATGAAAGAAAGGTAGAAAGAATGCCTCTAACCTAAACGGCTAACCTGACAAGAAGAGGAAAAAGGGGGGGGGGACTCTCTAAGTTAAACGAGTTCTACAAGGAAGGGGAGGAAAGCTACAATAAAACACTAGCTAATATAAAAAAAAACAAGACTAAAAGTTAACAATAAACCAGAAGAAGGACTATTTCTAAGGTAATAAAGTTCTATAAAAAAACTTTATACGAGCCTGAGCCAAAAAAAACGACACTTCGCAGCTGAAGAGGCAAACGAGATCTGGGTAGCTATCGCTAGGCAACATGGAGTAAGGGGTAGCCTCGAGCCAGTAAACAGCTCTCGAGCTATAGAAGATGGCCGAGTCGGAGCCGAGGATCGGCTCCGATCCTAACCAGCAAGAATGAAGGCGAGACAGACAACTTAACATCAAATGATTCATACTAGATACGGTTTCAGGAAACAAAAACTCTTTCAAGGGGTCATCGGTAGAAACAGTCTCCTCAAATCAGAATCAGTCACCGAGGGAGAAAATATAAAAGTTGCCCCTCAAAATCATTTCCATGTTCACTACATTGTGAATCTTCAGAAAATGAAGAATTCCCTTTTCTTTTACCAGTGAAACCAGGATGAGAAGTGTCAAAAGCTTACACAAACATCTAAGCTAAGCACAATAAAGCGTTCTAAAGTAATTGAGACAGAGAAAGATAAAAGTTTAATTTTCTACATCTTCTTAACAGGAATTTCCATAGAAGCAGACTGATCCCTGTCAGGCACATCACCCTGGGAAACAGGCATCCCAGTTGTGCTAGGCAGTGAGACATTCCACAACTCCTTCCTTGAGATCAACGAGTGGTTCACCAGTGCTCACCAAGGACACTTCAACAGCTGCAAAGTATACATCTAATTCCTAGTCTCTGGTGGTTGACGGGGCTACACCAGAGAAAACCAAGGTACCATATGGCCCAAAGAACCAAAAATGACCACAACAGAGTCATCCATCTGTCGCTGAGGCCACATTGAAGCCTGCTGAAGTGGCAAACACTGTTTGGAAATTGTCTTCTTTTTGTGGCCAGAGGAAGAAGGAACAGAGGAAACCTTAAGATGTTCCATGATAAAGCCAGAAATGAAGCCTGAAGCCTGGTTAACACTGACAATAACAGTCGGTAAAAAAAAAGTGCTTTGGACTTAACACGTGGTGAAAAGCAAAACACAAATTACTTCTAGCAGCTGGAGTAACTAACAACATTTTCAATCAGAAAAACCAAAATAAAGTACACTTTTTAACGATTTTTCCCACAAAAATAAAAAGTAGCATTTCACAGTTTAAAGTGACTGAAAAATCATGTGACAGTCCAATAAACAGCAATTTCCTAGCTTAGATTAACTTATTCATTTAAAAAAACATTAAGTTTATGTCATAAAATTAAAATGTGGAAGATTTTTCCCTGAAGGGAACTTATCATCAGTCCTCGAAAACCTGTAAGAGAAGAGCACTTTAAAAGCAGGAAAGCTCTGAAGGGCTTGGTGCCCTGAAAGAAGCTTTTCTCCAGCTATGCTTGAGCTGTCAGTGGTATGGGTGCATGGACAATACCTTTAGCTTTGGAAGATGGCTGGCTGCTATGTCTTGTGCAGAATATAGCCCATACAGCTAAGGCTAATGCAACAGTGATTAAATGATGAACATTATGCAGTTGCTTTATGTATAAGGGTAGTACAGATGCCAGTCACTAGCTTTACTTATGAGTTATGAGTGGTTTCTAAAGGAAGTCTATAAAGGGTGAAGCTTTAGCCAAGGCTGGGATGAAATTGTACAGCAAACTCTCAGTTAACCGGCACCCATGGGGATTGGTAGATGCCAGATAACTGTAGTTTCTGGTTGCTTGAGAGTTACTATTAAAAATAGGCCTGACTAATACTGTACCCTATACTATTTATTTGGTTTGACTTGTTCTCAGGTTGGAAAGAGAGGGAATTTATTCCTATCTTCCTTTTTAAAACTCTAAAACTCTAAAAACCTAAGGTATGTTTTGTGTGTGTGTGTGTACTGTATTGCTTTGATATTTTTTTGCTGGTTGCTTGAGTTCCGGTTAACTGACAGTTTACTGGATCTGAAATGTGAATACGTTCACCAGCCTGAGTAAGAAAAAAGGTATTAAGATGTACTTGATAACAACTCCATCACTGGTTTGACATCTTACATGATGCACCTAAATGAACAAGATCATAAGCCAATACTTAAAGGCAAGGGGTCTCAAACTGCTGGTCCACTGGTACTTTCAAACTGACCTGTGGACTTTTCAGCCTCCTCCTTTTTGAAAAAAAGGTCATGCATTATATGAGCTGAATGACAGGGATAAATGTTTAGTTTTTTTTTTTTGCTCAGATTGCCTATAGCTGCTTCTCTGTCTCTCTCTCGTCAAGTGAAACATGCAGGAGTGTAAGTGCGCGCGTGTGTGTGTGTACTTACCAGTTTCACTACTTTTACAGGTATTCACTTTTGTTTCACATCTGTCAGCTGATGGTCCTTTACTACTATAAACGTCTATAACTGTCAATACAGCCACTTGCTTACTCTTAATGTTAATTTCAGGCATTCAGCACTTACTTGAAACTGGGATTTGGCATTAAAACATTTCATGTTGGCAAACTTCTGCTCATAAAGATATAAGAAATCAAAAACAAAGCACATTTCTAAAGAAGGTTTGTTAAAGATACTGAATCTTCTGGGGTGCCAGTCTATCAGTCTTTTTAAACGTATCTGTACTACATTCTGCTTCACACAAACAATCAATCAAGTCATCAAAGTGATAATTTCTTTACAATAATTCTACGAAAACAAAATACAAAAATACATATACAGTGTATTACTATTAATAAAATTAATGATTATACACTCAACTATGAATGTTGCTGAATGGTTATCTTCCTTGATAAATACAAATATCATAACATATCAGAGCATAGCATATACACATTAAAGAACTAACTCAAATAAAATAACTGGGCCTGTATTACTGATGAGCCAGTATACAGAGCACAACAAAAAGGTAAATGTTCCATGGTAGAGAAATGTCAGCAACCATCTTTTTTTGTGTGTGTGTGTGTGTGTGTGTGTGTGTGTGTGTGTGTGTGTGCGTTAATATGTATGTACAAGCGTGCTGCATGTCTAACTGACTTTTTTTGGTCATCACTTTATTGTCCTGTGGCTCAATGAACTCACACTCATCTGGACTTTGAGCCATTTGTCTCGAAGTCTACTGCTCAAAGGCATATGGTATAAGGGTATTTTCTCTTCCTTTCCTGGAGAAAGGGGGTGTTATTGCTTGTAGTGGATGCATCCCTTTGTGATTATGGAAACAATAAATGATGGCAATGGATGCAAAATGTGGATGAAGGGCTTTATAAGGAAAAACACTTTTTAGTGTACACTTACAGCATGAGCAAGGTGAAGGGAACAGCTGCCACGATCACAAGCTCTTAGGGGGTTCTGAAAGGTTTTTGAAGGTGTGCTGATCTCTCCACTAATATGAAAGCATTCTCAGTAAACTTTTAATCAGTCATGATCAAGTGATCATGGCTGCTTTAATGACAAGCAGCAATGCAAAGCACAGACAGCAAGGTGAATACTACTGGTATAGCACAACCATGTTGATTGAGTGTTTTTTCTTCAGTAAGGAGGTATTATATCTTGCATAACTGTACAGAATAATATACCTCCCTGTTGAGTTGAGTAGGTTTTATGTATTTATTTATGAATGTGTATGCCTTGTTCCACAACCTCAAAAGAAAGAATTAGGGGAGACAATGAAAATGTAAGTTGTATTCCAGGAAGGCAAGGTGATTTGCCTGGGGGAATGGAATATTGCGAGAAGCTCTAGTACACTGCAGAAAGGAAGGGGTCATCTGGTTTAGTGAATAACAATAATGATAAGATTATTAGCATTACCATTCGGACCTATTATGAGAAGTGGACGGAATCCCTGTATGTGATGGAATGGACTTCAGGTACTTTAAAATACATTCTTTACATTACCCACTGGATATACTAAATTAGATATCCTGAGTGAAGAAGAAGAGAACTTGATTTATTTATTGAAAATGGATACAAATGGTGACAGCTGGCAGACTTTAATCCAAGTTAGGCAAAAACTAGGTTTAAGTAATGCCTTAAGGCTAGAATACAAGCAATTGTTTTATACGGAAAAGAATATGGGCATGAATGCTGTTCTAGGAAATCTTTATATTTACTAAGGGAAATAAGGAGTGGTCAGGTAACAAAACAAACAAAAGGCATCAAAAAGTCTTGAGAGAATTAAAACCATGGATAGCAATTAAGATGAAATAAAGCTGGACCACAGATGCAGGATAAGACTTAGTTAATGATAGATATTTAGAATATGTGCATGGAAGTATCTGCACAAATATTTTATACTCCAGCCAGACAGAGATGAATGAACCTAAAGGCAGATATTTGCTGGGAATGTGAGACATGGGAGTTTACAACATGAAAATATATTTTCCTACCAGAGGCTGAGCAGGTATAAAATGGATTTTGCAACAATTATTGGAAGGCACTCTTGATAAGATGGCACATTTTACTAAATCACTGATGCTTGTATGATATGACAAATCACTGGAGTTGACATAACTGTATCAAAGCCTATTCATTTCAATAACATCCATAAGAAAAGGCTACAACTAGAAAGTGAAAGTTCCTAATACAACTTACATATGAGTTGAAATGACATAATTAAGTCTTTAGATGACCATTATAGCATCCATACAAGGAATCTTTGTAAGGTCCAGATTTAGTACTGCGTGGTTATGTATACATAGTGAGGACAGATTTCTTTTCTTTTCTAAATGGTTAATAAATTGCATTGCCTGTGTGTTTTGATATTATATATTAAATGATAAATTAATATTTATTTATTTATAATGCAACAGTAAATCATAACATTTGGATAGCATTCCAATCAGCACACCATTCATTTGAGGGCTGGAATAGTTAGTTTAAAGCCAATTTAACCTAGCAGCTAATTTTGCTAATAAACTGAGAATTAGTGAAGCTACATGAAATGTTTTAATTAACAACCACATGACCCGCTACAGTGAGTCCCAAAACATGGAGACTGAATTGCCGAAGATTGGACTTAGATATACTAAGTGCCAGTTCTCAGAATATTCCCTTCTGTCCTAGGTATGGCAAGCTCAAAGTTGGTATATATAAGTTCAGGGGGTTGTGTGGTCTTTCCCCCACATGGGGGAAGGGGGGGCATGCCCTCCCTGCAAAAAGAAGTTTTAAGGAGAAGAATAATTTTCAAAATTCGCTCTTCTGTCTTTCCAGTTATTTTTTTTTCGGCACTCGGCATTCAAATTTTGACATTTCAATAGGGAGCCTTTTACTCCTCCTTGCCCTACTATTCATCAGAATGAAGAATCAATTAAATATCTGCTTGAATATCACTCTGAGGTGTGTGCTTTCTTGAGATTGGTGACTCTGCAGCTCTGGATTTAGATGCTATGTGTGGTTTGGGTACGCATTCATTTACGTCTAATAAAATAGCATTTGGCTATTATTCGCTATTTTGTGATTTGCACAGTCACATGTATTATGTTTGACATTGTGGTAGTTGAGACTATGTATGTCTTTTGGCTTTTTCAGCTCAGCTTCACACATATGACGGTTCACTGTGTTCTACTGTTTCAAATTTTTTTTTTTGGCTCAAGTGGCATTCTCCTATGATAAGTTCTCTTATTCATGATATACTCTGAAGCAGATTTGGTTCAGCCATCATGGATGTGTGAGCCTCTGATGGGGTCAGGACAGAGAAGGAAGCCAAAGGAACCTGATAGTCCAAGGATTCCTCAACAGGCACAGAGACATCTGCATCAGGTTGGACAGCAGAAGCCTCGTATTTAGCTTTCTTAGGCTTCTTTTTAGGCTTCTTTTTTTTTTTTAAAGACTGGATGTCGGGGCAAGGGTGAGACAACACTGTACACTGTGCAAGTTCTTTGAGTCTCTGATAGTTATGAAAAATAAGTTATGTCTTATCATAACGTTCCATCTGTGTTGTTCACCTTCTTTCATTCATCACTGATGGGTTTGGTTCCGAGCCCTCAGAACCGAGTCAGCCTATTACCAAGCTCACGCCAGCCCAAAAAACCTCTCAAGTTAAGTCTCTACCCAGAATGCCATTCTCCCTGTTACTTCAGATCAAGTTTGCTAAGAAAAGGAAGTAAAGCAGAGGCCACTTCTGCGCAAGTACCCCAGGGCACCACTTAGATCCAAAGCATCCCCCAGGAGCCTTTGGAGGGGGAAGGAGGGTGGGAAGTGATGAATGAAAGAAGATGAACAACACAGATGGAACGTTATAGTAAGACATAACTTCTTTATCTGATGTTGTTAATCTTCTTTCCATTCATCACTGATGGGACAGAATCCCAAGCTACCTTGTGATCTTTGGGTGTCCCTTATGGAAGATCATTCCTGAGTACCATTGAGCCGAAGGGAGCTCTCCCTCTGGAGACCAAGTCCAATTTGTAATGATTGATAAAGGTATGAGGCTTAGCCCAAGTAGCTGCTGCACAGATGTCATCCATGGAAGGCCTTTAATGGAATGCTATAGATGGTGCCATAGATCTAGTGGAGTGAGCTTTAACTTTTGGCATGGGTTCATTACGGAGGAAATAGATGAAACGTATGCAGTCCCCTAGCAATCTTGATAATGTAACCTTGGAAATAGCCACTCCCATTTTGGGTCCAGAAAAGGAGATGAAAAACTGTTCAGACTTAAGGATAGGTTTGGTCCTGTCTTGGTAAAATCTCAATCGTCTATGTACGTCTAAGGAGTGAAGGCAATACTCTCCTCTATTGGCAAATTTCGGAAAAAACACTGGTAGATCAACGGTCTGGTTAATAGAGAATTCAGAAATAACTTGGAAAGAAAGGATGGCTTTGTCCGAAGTGACACTATGTCTTTATGAAAGACCAGATAAGGCCTCTTGATACACAATGCCTGCAGTTCCGAGACTCTTCTGGCAGGGGTAATGGCTACCAGGAACAAAGCTTTCCAAGACAAAAACTTTAGGTCACACTTAGCAAAGACTGAAGGACTAGAGTGAGATTCCATGGTTCCACGGGCTGTCTGACAGAAGGTCTGAGATGAGAGGTCCCCTTGAGGAAAGCCTTGCAAAGACGTAATGAGATAAGAGGAGTGAAATCTATACCATTGTGGAAATTGGAAATTGCCACTAGATGCACTCGTACTGTAGAAGCAGAGGCTCCATTATCAAAAAACTTAGCCAAGTATTGAAGCACTACAGTAACTGGAGCTGAATATGGGTACAGCATGTTATCCTTGGACCAGCTAGAGAACTTTTTCCATTTATCCTGATACAGTCTTCTTGTGAATGGTTTGTGAGAGGCCAGAATGATGTCTCGAACAAGTGAGGAGAGACTAGCTTGCCTGGCGACTAATGGAAGTGGAGAAACTAAGTTGTCAGCTTGAGACTGATCAGATGTGGATGAGTAATGAGATCTGGTAGAGGGTCCAGAATCCACGGTGGGTATACTAAGTAAGGCCGAAGCTCATCAGCAGGTGGGGATCACCCAAGAGGTAGAAGGCCAGGCATGAAAAGCCTGCAGGAACACGGACTCCTCAGTCGAAGGGTTGGAGGGCTTCCAGTCACCTCTCTGCTTTAACATTTCCAGGATGTCTTAGAAGGAGATATTATCAGGATGTGACCGTGGGGACCCTTCACCATCATCGTAATCCGTATCTTCCATTAAGGACTCCTCGGGTGAGTCCATGTTCTTCCTCTTCCACATCTTCTTTTGAGGGGGCTCCTCAGTGGGGGTCTCTGAGGAGGACTCGGAAGAGTGTGTACCCTGAACAGCAGAGTCCTGTGGCTTCTCTGCCCGGTGTCCCAGGGGGATGGTCTGTGACAGCTGTAGCTCAGGGGGGTGAAAACTGGGGTCCCAATATCAAAGGAGTGTTGGCAGAAGGAAAAGTCCTCTCCATCGCGCTTAAAGCAGGCCCACCCGAAGAGGGATGGGAGCCCGGAACTGAGAAAGACAACCTCGGGACCGGGGTCACACCCCGCTCTGATGAACCCACCTCCACAGATGCAGCCTCAAGCAGGATCGGTGCGGATGCAGCCATCGACACCGAGGATGGAACCGGGGAGAGAGGCGGCTCCATACCCCGGGCCAACGCGCCCATCCCCCAATCACCAGATTGAGGAAGGACTGGTTCAGTCCATATACCAAAGAATACCAAAGAGAGAAACTCGGAGCCGGAGTGAGATGCACCGTAGGCGCTGAGGTGATGAGTTCCAAGAAGGATGTCGGAGCAGAAGGTTTCTGAATCAAGATGGTCAAAGGAGGGGTGTAAGATGGGAGTCCGTGGATAAGGCAACCCATGTCCTGCAGGTGGATGGGTCTTAAAAAGTGAGGGAATCCCCCTAGCTAACAGCGGCTGGTCTACAAGATGCATCATGTCGTGTTCCGAAAGGGTCCTGGTGGATCTAGTGGATACTCCAGATGGAGAGTCAGGACGTTCGAGGAATGGGCTATACGCTTGGCCCACCATGGAGGAGGAGTATCGGGTCCATGGTGCAAGATCTGCTGGCACCAAAGTCTCTAGTTTCGAGACCGGAAGTAAAGGGGGCAAATCCAGTGAGGTCGGTACAATGCTCGGTGCCAAAGTGGCACCCGGAGCTGAAACGGTCAGTTCCAAAATGGAAACTAATGGCGTAGTCGAAGGTTTGCCCTGAGCTGAAGTGACTACAGGTGCCGAAGTCAAAATAGGGGTAGTAAGGTCTATGATCAGTGCCGGAGGCAGGACCGGTGCCAAAACAGGCATCGGTACTGAAGGTTTTGAGATGGTCGGAACTGAAGAAGATGGAGCAAAGAGACACATTTATGCTCCGACGATAACTTAGAAACCTTAGATTTCCCAGGCTTGCTCTGATCACCCGATGGTGAAGAAGGAACAGAATGGGATTTCTTTTCATCCTTAGAAGGAGGGGTTGAGACCTCCATCGCAAAAATGGCCTCTGAGAAGGGAAACTTGAGTAACCCTTTCAGAATGAGTTTATTTTTGCACTCATTAAGAGTGCATTGGCTGAAGCTCTGACAAATGTCACATGAAGGCTACACTGAAAGGTGGGCCACTCCCAAATAGTATACACAGTCATTAGGTAACTTACCCTTACAAGAAGTACAATGCTTAAAACCTGAAGTACCCTTCTTATCCGACATCTTGGTAGAAAAACACCACAGGTCAACTGTATAATCCAACAATAATGAAGTCAACTCCATTCAAAAAAACACAAATATAACAATACAGTGGTATGTAGAGAAGAAAAGGGAAACACCTGAATAAAGGTTAAAGCTAACAGGTTAAATAGGAGAAACAATGCCAACTATGATATTGAAGAAATGCCACAAGGGTAAGGGAAGAAAGGTCGTACCAACAATGGTACTTGAAGGTTACCAACGGTAACAACGGGTAGAGAGGAAAGAACAAGGTTAGACAGAAGAAACTACACTAAATTTACTAATCGCTTAGAAAGATATGAAGATATCCAAAAATTTTTACACACATATCAAAAAAGTTTCACTTAGCTGAGAGCTCGGCTGAAACGCGGCTTTATGGCTGCGTGGCAAATGAGATCTGAGGTAACAGGGAGAAGGGCATTCTGAGTAGAGACTTAGCTTGAGCGTTTTCTTAGCTGGCGCGAGCTTGGTAATAGGCCGACTTGGTTCTGAGGGCTCGTAACGGAACCCATCAGTGATGAATGGAAGAAAGATTAACAACATCAGATTATATTTTTAAAGAAGAACGATGTCTGCGAAGGGTCTTGCAGACAAAGGACCGACAGATATCAAAGTCTTTAGAATTACCCTTTGCTCCAAGACAAAAAGGCACTTCCAGTAGTGATCACTGAAGAAATTTGCCTCCCACAGTCATGTTTCTCTTTCTTTGACATCTATAATAATTGAGAAGCAACAATAAGAGGAAGAAGGGTCCTCAACAGGGTAGTTATCTGCCAAACAGCTAGGTAGCTGAAAAAATTGTACGTCTCGCAGACAGAAGACAAACATGAAGTCCTGCATTCAGGCTGGTGGCAAACATGTTTTGAGATAATTTGTTCCTGTAAGTCACTTATGTTCCTTCTGCGTTTTGGCTTTGGTCATATGTTAGATGTACAGTGTGACAGGAAGGCACCCAGGCTTTGGTATGCTGGCTGGATGCACTGCTATCCTTGGCAAGGTATGCCATCTGCTAATAATATTGCAACAGTTCTTTAGTTCAGTCTTATACCACTAGTAAACAGTCTCTGAAAGCACCTCTCTATAGATTCCTTATGGCAGGTGTATTTTCCAGATTCTCCTCTAAGGCTGATGTTAACTTCAGCTGGTTCTCTCACCTAGAGTCACTGCTCTGGACACTAAGTTCCCTTTACTAAGGGCAAACACCGTCTCTGCCAGGGCCTGTCTCGGACAACTTTTACATT
>NC_056740.1:331426127-331486127 GCF_019279795.1 Protopterus annectens | reverse complement strand
TACTTCCTCTGTGTTAACCACCCCAAAATTATTTAATGACTCACCCATCCTCTACTTTAAACATAAAATTATTAACTCCCACTTTAATTATACTATAACATAAAAAACTGCCATTATAAAACACTCACAGTCTCACCTATAATTTAAAAAAATGCTAAGCAGCAATGTTTACTCTAACCCCAGCACTGTCTTCCCATCTACATCACGCCAACCCCAAAAGCCTACCACTTACAGTATATCTTACAAACAACTGAATGTTACCTCTATAAATATCTATACTATCTTAAATAAAGTTTTTGAATTATATGCATGGCTGAAGCAATACTCCACAGACATTCTTACAGTTAAATGAAACAGGGCTAAAACTCACATAAAAGACTCAAATTCTACCTCCTGCAAGAAGATTATCTGCTGTGACAGATTACAAAGGCTGGTGCTGTGGCTATCCTTTATCACAATTCCAATCACTCATTTTAATAATCCCTTACCAAAAATGCTATAATCCAGAACTTATTATCTCCTTCCTTAACATAATAACTTCAAAATACGCTACGTAATTGAAACACTATTACCACTCTAGAGGATATCCTTTACTGGATATCTAATAACATATGTAATTAAACTATAATTTTAGGAAATGTTAATATTGACTGGCAAATTTATACAGCAGATTACCCAACCATGAAAATTAACCCACATGGCTTCAAACAATTTATTTCTTATCTAACAGGCTTTAATTAAGCCAAAAATAACAGCTATATTCTTTTTTAATAGCCCATTCTTGACTAGATTTTAGTCTCTGATCCTTGCAAATACATTACCATCAGGAATCCTGCCTGATTCTCTTAGTAATCACCATTCCATACTTACCAATACACTTACTATCTATGTCAAACACCACCAATATAAACGGACTCATAATCTCTCTCCAACTTTACTCCTGATATTTTCAAGGTCACCCTAAAATTCTTCACATTGTCCAGTCTCAAAACCATACCCCTAAATGAAACTGTGAATAAATTACCCTAAATAGCTTCACCACCCTTAAGAAAGAAGCGGGTAAAACCCAACCATGCTCCTTGGTTCTCCAGTTGCAATAGATTTATTCATAATAGAGACAAGGCATGGAGAAAATGGCCAAAAAAAAATCCCTCAGAACTTATAACATTAGATAGAATTTCATAACACCAAGAAACAAGCCTATACAGACAAGAAAAAACATTACTCTGATCCACAAAACAATCATAAACCTAATCCAAAAAAATTCTGACCCTCCATTAAACAAGTATTATACCCAGGCTCCAACAGTGTCTCAAATTCTTGTCCAAACATCTCTCCATCTGAAATAGCTACCCAATTCAACTCATAGTTTATAGATAATACAGAAGTGTTAACCATTTGAAATACTGAGACCTGCTAGAGTGAGTCCAGAAACATGAAGACTGAATGGCTAAAAAAATGGACCTAAATATAACAAGCCTAAGGTGCCCATTTCTTGGGATAGTCTCTTTTGTATTGTGATCTCGGAGTTAGTATATATAAGTTTGGGAGACAACTAGGGGTGCAGGGGGGTTTGTTCCCCTGCAAAAAAACAAGTTTAAAGAAGAGTGATGTTCAAGATTCACTCCTCTGCTGCACTTCTGATCCTTTTTATTTCAGAGTTTTGGCACTCACCATTTGGAGTGCTGACATTTCAATAGGGAGCCTATAGCAGCCCTTACCTCAATTTCTCTCCATAGCTCCTCTGAATCACTACTTCCATCTATTTCTTATAACTCCACCTTCACATTACAACCCATCTTACCTCTTATATAAAACTATAAAAATCAAACCCTGTTCACCCCAAGCAGATAATCTCCCTGCAGAATACCTTAAGCTTACTGTTGATCTCACTGCATATCCAGCTTCAGTTCTTATTAATAATGCCATTCAGGAATCCCATGTTAATTCCCTTTGAAAATAAATATATATTAACCCCCTCCATAAAAGTGGCAACTCTACTGATAAATCCAATTTCAGATCCACTGCAATCCTGTCTTCATTCTGTAATCTACTAGAAAATGTATTTTTGTAAAGCGTTTTCAGCACCTTTTACAAGAAAACTGTTAACCCCTACACAACATGGCTTTCAACCCACTCGTAGTACAACCACTGCTTTCTTACCTTTTACAGATACCATCAATAAAGGGACAGTCAATGATAATTTGTCTCCTCCTTATTTCTGCAGCTGTCAAATGCCTTTAATACAATCTCTTCTAAAAATCCACCTTGTGCCTTTCAAACACTACTCTTTAATGTTTTTTCCAACTACTTAGCCAATCGATACCAATCTGAAAAGTGGCTCCCATCCCTTTTTCCATACCTTCCAGTTAATACTAGTGTACCACAAGGTTCCATTACTGGTCCTCTCCTTTTTAACATGTTTATTAACAATCTACTCCTTCCTCTCAACATGCATCTCATACAATATGAAGATGATTTCATACTTATTTGTTCCTCCAACAGCCTATTCTACCAACAAATGATCACTCAAGATACCATTTAACTCCATGGAAAGCCAGCTCTATAATAACCAAATTTAGCTTGATCCTCTAACCCCCTCAAGAAATTTATTGTTATATTTATCTAAGTCACATATCCACCAAAACTAAATTTCAGAATTACTTCCCTAAATAATAATGAAATTGAAGTAATTGCTCACACTAAGCTGTTAGATATTATAATAAATGATAAACGAAAGTTATGTACTCACCATAATGACAGATCCATGTTGTCCTATTTTCGTTTGGTTCAACAGATGAATCTCGGATCTAGTCTCGGCACTTTCAAATACATGGATCAAGGGTTATGACTCCTTCCTTACCTATAATCTCTCTCTGTCTCTCTCTCTCTCTCTCTCTCTCTGCTTCTATCTAAATTTCTCAGATTGTGTTTACCCTCTAACTAATGAGATATTCTACAGAAAACCATACTCGAAAACAAGTGCAGAAAAAGTTATTTAATAAGAGGAAGAAGAAGCAACCAGCTGAGGTTAATGTTTACATGTCCACCCGTTCTTCAAGGTATCATAGCTGACAATTTGGCAGGGGGAAGGGGGTAGGGCTGCTGAACCGGATGAAAATAAAACAACACGGATCAACCGTTATAGTGAGTCCATAACTTTTGTATCCGATGTCCTTTTTCCTCTGATTCCACAGATGGGAGAGATTCCCTTGGTACCAATTTTCTGTGATGTTTTTCCTCTGATTCTACAGATGGCACAGATTCCCTTGGTATCAATTTCCTAGGAGGTAACAAGGAAGGACATTTTTGAGCACAGCAAAGCCAAAAGAAGTGTGTGACCTAGAATGAACAACCAGCTTCTAATGAGGCACAAGGGTATGACGAGTGGACTATGTTGCAGCCACACAAATGTCATCAACTGCCAGATTCTTATGAAAAAACTGTAGAAGTTGCCAATGATTTAGCTGAATGAGCGTTTTTTTAATAACAGTACACCCAGTTTATCAACAAACAAAATGTAGTCAGACAGCTATCTAGACAGAGTAACCTTCGAAACACCTCACCGCAATTTGACTTTGGAAAAGAAAAACAATTGATCTGATTTTCTAACGTCTTTTGTCCTCTTGTAATAAAATCTGAGTTGCCTATGTACATCAGATGTAGTGTACTGGGTATTCTCCTTTATTTGAGAACTTAGGGAAGAAAATTGGAAGATGTATGGACTGATTAATGCTAGATTCAGGTGTCACCTTAGGAGTAAAGGATGGATTTGGCTTCAAAAAAGACTCTATCCTTACGGAAGACCAAATATGGAGGTTTGCAAGAAAGACACTGCTATTCACAGGTTGATACTAGGCTATCTGCCCTAGGGCATTTATAAGCCTAGCCAGATTGTGTTTGGCTTTTGCCACCCTTTTAGATTAGTTGACTGTGCCTTTGTATAGTAGGTTACAGAAGAAATGCCCTTTTAAGTTTAGTTTACTGTGCCTCTGTCTACTAGGGACACAGAAGAGATCCCAGGGGTAAACCTACGATCTCCCATCCACGTCTCAAGATTTCTCTTGAAGAGGGTCAATGAGGGGCTCTGCCTAACATGGATTGGGATTTTGTTCCAGAGTGAGGGGAGCCTCTGGGATATGAATCTGTCCCTCCAGCATGTCCTATTTATTTCTGTGCTGAGGTTTAGGTCCCTGGAGCGTGTAGCTCTAAGGGATTTGGATTTTCTGTGGTGGAGCATGTCCATTAATTCAGGGTTAGACATGGCTTTATACGTCAGGCACAGATCGCCTCGGAGTAGGCGGTAAGCAACTGAGTAGAGCTGAAGTTTCTTTAGCCTAACTGAGTAGGGCATCTGTTTGAGTCCCTTGATCCTCTTTGTGAGGTACTTTTGGGGTCTTTCCAGTTGCTGCAGGTGTCGGGTAAGGTACATCCCAAAAGGGGCATTGTATTCAATTATGGGCCTGATAAGTGATGAGTAGAGGGGCACAATGACCTCTCTTGATCTAGATGTGAACCCTTTCGTGATAAGGTGGGCTATATAGAAGGTCTTTCTAACCACTTTGGCAACGTGATTGTTGAAGGAGAGATTGCTATCTACTTGGGTCCCCAAATCCCTAATTACTTCTTCCGTACTTAATGGATTACCACCTATGTGGTAATTTGTGGGCACTCTGTTTTTTCCAAAGGGGATGACTATGCACTTTTTGGCATTTAGTTTTAGGCCATGGCTCTGGCACCAGTTATCTGTCCCTGTGAGACCCCTTTGGAGGATGCTTGTGTCAGTCGGCGAGTCGGTTATAACACCCAGTTTGCAGTCGTCTGCGAACTTGGTCAGCCATACTCCTCCTGTGTTAGCCTGGACCTCAGAGAAATATATACCAAACAAGAGAGGTCCCAGGACTGAGCCTTGTGGGACGCCACTTGTAACGGGTTTAGAGTCAGACATGGCACCTGCAATTCTGACCATGTGGGTTCTATCCCTGAGCCAGTTTGCAATCCATCTTGTGACATAGGGGTTGATATTTAAGCCGATGAGCTTATTTATGATGCCCGAGTGGGGTAGTGTTTCAAAGGCTTTTACGAGGTCCAGGTAGGCTGTGTGGACTACCCCCCCTTCATCTATGGCCTTGGTGACTGTTTCAAAGAAGTCGACCAGGTTCAAGAGGCAAGATCTACCCTTAACAAAGCCGAACTGGGTAGGATCCAGTGTTTGGAGGTTCCCAATGTCTTTGTTTATGAGTTCCATGATGATATGCTCCTTAGCTTTGCAGACCAGGCTAGTCAAGCTTATAGGGCGATAGTTCGCGGGGTCCGCTGTGGCACCACCTTTGTGGAGTGGGACCACTGTTGCTGTACGCCATTCCTTGGGTACATATCCTGTAGTGAGGCTGAGATTGAACAGTGATTTTATGTGAGGGTTCAGTTCTTCTTGGAGCTCATGTAAGACACATCCTGGGACACCGTCAGGTGCAACTGATGCTGTGTTTTTTACTTTGGAGAGGGCAGCTCTCACCTGAGCGTCTGTGATGTCAGGGTGGCTACACTCTGTTGGGATAGACAATTGCTCTTTTGGGGGGGGGGGGTTTGCACAGAACCTGTCTGCCAGGATGTTGGCAATGTCTGTGGGTTCAGTGTATTTTTTGTCGTTTTGCACCAACTCTGAGCATATCTGGGAGTTGCCACCCAGGTTCCTGACATAACTAAAGAAGGCCTTGTGATTATCTTTAGCGTCTTGTGCAATTTTTCTTTCGAAGCTGGCCTTAGATGATTTTATGAGGGATCGTAGTTTTTTGCTAGTACTGATCAGAGATGCCTTCCCTTTTTGGGATTTTACTCTATCATGTAGTAGCTTCCTCCTTCTGTTGTATAGCTTATTTATGGCTGGGGTCCACCAGACAGGTCTCCTGCCTTTGGCAGAGTGAGTCTTGGTTTTATTTGGGATAGCACGATCCATGCATTCATGTAGGTGTACATAGAATGTGTTTGTAAAGGATTCTGTGGTTTGGGCCGTATTTTCCACTGGCCCGGGGGCTTTGAAGGATTCCACCTCGGTTTTGAGAAGTGTGAAGTCTGCTTTGAGAAGTTCTTCACCGTGATTTCATTTGCTGGGGGTGGGGACGGGATATCGATGTCCAGTGAGATTAGTTTATGGTCAGATCTTACCAAAGAGGGGTATACCTCTGGTATGGAACATAGATTCCCCATGTTGGTGATGATCAGGTCCAATATGTTTTCCCCTCTTGTGGGAGTGGTGACCAGTTGTTCCATAGCATTTGAATTTATAAATTCTAGGAACCGTTGGGCGAGGGTGTTGGGGCTTGAGTAGTGCTCCCAGTCTATGTTTGGGTAGTTGAAGTCACCCAATATAATGGTGTTTGGAGAGACCTTCATATTCTCCAGTGTTCTCAGAAAAGCCAAGTGGGGTTCCTGAGTTTGGGAGGGTGGTCTGTAGCAGGCTACAAACTGAAAGGCAGTTTTACCCACTGTTAGTTGCACTTGGATGGTCTCCGATGCCTTGTGCAGTGCCACTAACCTGGAGGTGTGGGTATCTTTGATGAATATGAATACTCCCCCTCCTTTTGTGGTTCGGTCCGAGTTTTGGGGCCGAAAAGCATGGTATGAGGTATAACATGGTAGTGCTGGGGTGCTCTCAGGAGGCTTGAACCAGGTTTCTGTTACTGCACAGATATCGATATTCTCCATACTGAGGAGAGCCTCGAGTGCGTGCATCTTGAGGTTTAGACTTCTGGCGTTGAGCAGCATTACCCTTAGTTTCTTTTTCCTTGTGTTGTTTATGGAGGTGGGTTTGTCTTTTGAGCCTCGCCTAAAAAAGGCACTATGGGGGTGGCAAGAGAAAGCCCAGGGGTGACAGGTGCAAGCCGTCCCTAGCGAAGCAACGTGGCTTGTCGAGCATGTCATCCCAGGCTGACAGACACAGGATCCCCTTTGAATGACACCAATACTTTAACCAATTGTTAAAATTGATAATTTTGTCTTTATACTGTGGCGTCATTCTTGATGAGGGTAAGATGCTACTCAAGGTCAGGGTCATACCGGCCTGGGCTACATGATCAGAGAGCTCCTCTATGTCTCTTTTCATGTAGTCCAGGGAGGTATGTCTCAGGTCATTCGCACCAGCATGGACAACGACGGAGTCATATTTGTACTTGCTTTGGAGTGACCTGAGTGCTTGTGTTATGTGGCGGATCCTGGCACCCGACAGGCAGCTTACAGTGACCTTCTCCTTGTTCAGCCTGGTGAGTGAGACATCAGTGTGTCTGACAACACAGTCACCTATTACAAGTGTAGTAGGTGTGTTGTTTAGCCTCAAGGGCTGTGACTGTATGGCACACTGATTTTGTGAACTATGTGATACATGGGTATTGTTTTGGTGTAGCGGCTGCTTAGATGTCTGCTTTGGAGGTCTCTGCTGCTTGGGCAGATTTTTATTTAGAGCCTCCAAGTATGTTTTTGTGTGTTTATGTGTTTGGTTTGCTGTTGCGATAGGTCTATGTGAGACTGGCTTTGTGGTGTATGTGGTTATCTTCTCCTGACTGACTGTGCCAGTCCTGGGTTGAGAGATCTCAGCCTCCAGTTTGGCTATATAGTTGCATCTCTCACATGTATTTTCTTGGGAGGAGGAGAGGGTGGTCTGTGTACATAAGGCAGTTGTAACATTGCCTCAAGATTCCCAGATTCACCAGCTGGACTGGAGAGTATACCCGAAACTGACCTTTGGACATGTCAGGATAGTATAAAGAACTACTTTTAGACTGATCAGAAAGGACCTATAGGGAGTCAAGTACTTAAAAAGAGTATAAGAGGGTGTAGTGCTTAAGTTTATTGGTGATTTACTATAAGATTACTTATCAGAGCAAGTGCAAGGCTTGAAATGAAGATAGAGTGCTTCCTTTGGGATTTAGTTCAGTTCTAAGGGAAAAAAGTGACGAGTAGACTTAATAGAGCCAGTAATAGTTTAAACCTGTTTAGGCGGCGCTGCCCGATGGCGTAAGATCATGCAAACCTGCGCCAAGCGGGTTTTTAAGCAGGGGACTTGAAAGAGCTAGGAATTAGACCAAAATGGCCAATAAACAACTTGTTTCTGGGCTGAGACCACTCCTTCAGGGACAGATAGGCTGCTCAAAGCTCCCCACTCCCACTGGTGAACAGAGAAGCTTCCTCCTATCCAAGTAAGGAAATGGGCGACACAGGAACCTTGTACTACAGTCCGGATTCCAGCAAACCTGAAATCAGGACTATTCTAGTTAGAAAAGGCGGGAAAGAGGGAATTTTTTTGTTTTTTTTCTTTTTTAAGGACAGATAGCAGGAAACACAGTAAAATGCTTAACACAGGCTAGCGCACTTGAGTGAGCAGCCTCTACAATTAAATTAAATAACAACAAACGATTTTCAAGTGCAGGTAGCAAAAAATGCAAAAACAAGCTTTTCTAAGTAACACAGCAGTTTCAGACTCGTTTTTCAGCGAAAACAAGCAATCGCAAGAGTAAAGGCAGTAGAAAATACTTATATCAAGTAGCAGTCACTCTTTTTCGTCTCTCTGCTGCTAGCACCACTCTGCAGGACCACAAGGAGCCTTTGCTGAGTAGAGACAAACACAAAAACTGCACCAAGCTGGTTTTTAAGCAGGGGACTTGAAAGTGCTAGGAATTAGCCCAAAACGGCCAATAAACAACTTGTTTCTGGGCTGAGACCACTCCTTCAGGGACAGATAGGCTGCTCAAAGCTCCCCACTCCCACTGGTGAACAGAGAAGCTTCCTCCTATCCAAGTAAGGAAATGGGCAACACAGGAACCTTGTACTAAAGTCCGGATTCCAGCAAACCTGAAATCAGGACTATTCTAGTTAGAAAAGGCGGGAAAGAGGGATTTTTTTGTTTTTTTTTCTTTTTTAAGGACAGATAGCAGGAAACACAGTAAAATGCTTAACACAGGCTAGTGCACTTGAGTGAGCAGCCTCTACAATTAAATTAAATAACAACAAATGATTTTCAAGTGCAGGTAACAAAAAATGCAAAAACAAGCTTTTCTAAGTAACACAGCAGTTTCAGACTCACTTTTCAGCGAGAACAAGCAATCACAAGAGTAAAGGTAGTAGAAAATACTTATATCAAGTAGCAGTCACTCTTTTACTTCTCTCTGCTGCAAGCACCACTCTGCAGGACCACGAGGAGCTTTTGCTGGGTAGAAACATTCTGAGATTCTCTTGGCTGAAGTAAATGCTAGCAAGAAAACTGTTTTCCATGTTAAGAATATAAGATCAGCCAAGGTTGCTCGCTCAAATGGAAACTGTGTAATAGCCTACAACATTACTGTGACATCCCAAGATGGAACTGGATCTCTGACTGGAGGTCTAAGAAGAAACGTCCCCTTAAGAAAAGCTTTAGAGATCTTCAAAGAAGCTATGGGTTTTTGATTATAGCCAATATGAAAGTTTGAAATTGCTGCTAACTGGACTTTTATGGTGGAGAAACATGAAGCTTTATGAAACAGTACTGAAAAGAAATCCAAAATGGAAGGGAAAGGAGCAAAAAAAAGATCTAATAATTTTTCTAAAGCCTAGAAGAAAAATCTTTTCCATCTGCTATGGTAATCCTTTTTGGTGCTGGATTTTTGTCAGGCTGTAAGTATGTGAACTACTCCTTTAAAGGACCTGGCATCTCTGGCCAACATTAGAAGTGGAGTAAGCAATTGGTCAGATTCAGGCTGTTTAGATCCAGGACAGGATGCCCAGATAGGTGAGATATGAGGTCTGCACTATGTGCTAGCATCCAGGGAGGATATAAAAGATGAGGTTGAAGAAAACAGAAGCCAAATGTCTTGGGGTAAATGTGGATTACTTTTGCCCTGCACCTTTTTGCTTTTTGACTGAACTTTGCTATCAAGGGAAATGGGAGAAGGCATAGAGAAAACCCAGGGGCCAATTGTGAACCAGACAGTCCCTCTGTGACTGACCCTGAGGTGGGATGAGGGCAAAGTAACTGCTGCATTTCTTCAGCTGAGACGTGAACATGTCACAGCAAGGTTAGCCCCAGTGTCAGAAAATTTAATTCACCATTGATTGACTGAGGAACCACTCATGAGGCAGAAAATGTTTCTGCTTAGTTTGTCTGCTAGCACACTTGAAGTCCCGGGGATGTGTGCTGCTACAAGAAAGCAATGGAAAGGGATCACTCATTGCCAAACACTTATGGTTTCCTGACACAGAGGATAGGAATTGGTTCTCACTTGCTTGTTGATTTACCAGACTACTGGCCATTGTCTGAATGAATGGAAATCACACCATTCAGCAGACAGTCTTGAAATGTGTGCAGTGCTAATAAGACTGCTCTCATTTCTAGAATGTTAATGTGAAGGTCAGCCTCTGACTGAGTCCCGTTATCTTGAACAGTCTTCCCTTCATAATGCCCCACCCACCCTAATAGGGATGCATCCAGGGTGACCACAGCTGTTGAATGGGAGAGACAGAATGGATGACCTTCGTATAATACAGGGGCAGTCAGCCACCCCTGAAATGATTTCTGCATACTGGAGTTATCCTGATAGGTGTACTTAAAGAATGATGTAGCAGTGATGACTGAACTCCGACAGTCCACTGAACAACCCTCCTGTGAAAATGAGAGAAGAGAACCAGCATGACTGATGAGGCAATAAGATTAGAAGTTTTAGAACCAATCTCACTGGCGGAGAGGAATGTGATAATACCTGCCTGGGTACTTTTTGATGAGAAAGGATCTTGGAGATTGATAAGGCAACTATTTGTCATCGTGCAACTAGGTGACATCCTATGAATTCAAGTGACTGAGTGAGATTCAGTTGACTTTTCTGAATGCTGACTATAACAATCAATCTGTGAACTAACTGGACTAAAGCATCCCTCCTTTGGATGAGTAGATTTCTGGTCGGAGCACTGAGGGGCCAATTGTCCAGATACAGAAAGAGCCTAAGATAGGATGTGAGTACTGTACTGCATCTGATGAACACCCAGGGAAGGATGTGGTGAGACCAAAAGGCAGAACTTTGAATTGATAATGACTGTCTAATAGCCTGAAATGGAGAAATCTCCTGGATTGCCTGTTTATCTTTATATGATAGTAAGCATCCTGGATATCTACTGAGCACATCCAGTGATCCTTCCTGAGAAGTGGTAGAATGGACTGACCTGTGACTATCCAGAATTCTGTCTGATACACAGACTGATTTAAATGACTGAGGTCCAGAAATTAGCTTAGGTCCCCTGTCTTTTTGTGAACTAAAAGGAACCTACAGTAGAATTCAGATCCCACCTGATCTGGTGGGGCCTGTTGGATGGCTCTTTTCATCTAACAACGTTCTGATTTCTGCTGTGGTGGATTCCATCTGGCAGGGTGGCACTAGGGGAATCTTTTTTCTTGGTTTGGGAAAACAACGAAATGGCAGTTCATATCTTCTAGTAATTATCCTCAGTACCCATGTATCTGAAGTGTTGGCCTTCCAGGTTTGAAGGTGCAAGGAGAAGCACCCCCCACAATTGCCTCCAGAGTGCAGCAGTCAGGCAACCATTCAGGGATGCTGGAAGGATTTCTCAGGAAAGTGTTCATGAATTCCTGGGATCTGTGGACACCTCACCCTCTCTGCCACAGGAGAGGTTATATGAGGAAGCATCTTGGTGCTAAAACCCTGAGATTTTCTGAAACACATCATCTTACCTCCTTGCTGATTCCTCAAAAAGATCCATTGAGGATTTGAGAAGTGGATTCCCACAGTAGATAAGGTGTTTTTGTCTTGTTCACACCTGGTTAAAGTGTCCTTAACCTGTGATCCAAAAGAGTGGACCCATCAAAAGTGTTAAGGAAGGATGTCTCAAAGCCTTTCACAGAATCACACAATCGCACCCAGGCATGGAGCAAACAGATATGTCAGTGCCTGCTGCTCTGGCCACTCCATCAGCTGCACTTGAGGGCAGAAGCATGGAGACGGCAGAAAAAGAATTGAAGGTAGATAGCTGCAATTCCACATATGTCTGGATATCCATTGGCAAAATGCCTGAAAAAGAACTGGTAAGCTCCTTGGTCAACTCCCTCTAGAAGCATGTGACATAAGCCAGGTAGTTTAATGCTCTAAGGGAAAAAGCTGCTGATGCATAAGTCTGTTTTCCAAATCTATCCAGTGTCCTACATTCCTTATTATGGGGATAAACAGACATACCCCCCTTCAAAGAGCTCCTTTCTTGTGGCTGCTGCCACAATCATAACATCTACTGGGGGACCTTTACTCCACTGTGCCCTATCTTTAGGAGCTACCAAGATCTTGTCAGGCTTCTTTTGTGTCACCTGTGCTGTGTCATGTTCTTTCCAGGATCTCTGAGCAACAAAATCAATGAGGGTATTAGGTGGAAGGGCCATCCAGGTAGTACAACTACCAGCTCCAAAAGCCTCCCAGAACATAAATTCTTCCAGGGAAGTTGCATCGGTGGACCAACACCCCCCCCACCCATTCTGCTTCATCAATTCCAGGATTTCACCAAAAGTGATGTCTCTGAAGGAGATCAAGGGGAAACCTTCCATTCATCCAAATCTGTATCCTCCATAACAGATTCACTGTATGAAAATATATACTTTCTTCTGCAAGTCTGTTTCTTGTGGATCTGAGGTTGAGGAACCTCAGATGTTGAATCCAAATCAGACTGGGAGATCAGAATGAGCACTTCCTTAACACTCTTGGAAGCTGACTGCCCCTGTTGATGTAGACATGCTGAGGTTGATGCAGAATAATAGAGGGGTCGAATGGATCCGAACATGAAGGAAGCATCTCTTCTCTAGTAGCGAGTACCCTCTTGAAGGTTTTGAATGCAGAGTTGGAAATCAGGACCAAGGAAGATTCACAAGGTGGCAAGGCCAAGAGAACTCCACCAACAATGACTTGGCCCAAAGCCAACATCGGAGTTCAGCTATTGAGAGCTGAAGCCTCAAAGTCAATCTGTCCTCTGAGGCCCCAACTCTATTGTTTCAGCTTGGATTGCCTTCCTGATCTGAGAAGACCAGAGTCAAAAGAGAGTAAGGGAAAAGTTGAAGTATAACAGGTAAGTTCTACTGGTGCCAACATAGAAACTCTGGGTATGTTCAGATCCACAGACTGCAAACCCAAACTGTGGATCACTGCAGGGCTTCCAAGAGGAGGGGTTCAAGGGGTTTATCTCAGGTCAGCATGTGGAGATAACACCAGGATGACCCCCAACTGAATCTGCTGACGTAGAATTCTCTGCATCATCTGACTGACATCAGCCTTCATAGGGCTCCTCAAAGAATGGGTGGATTACACTGAAGAGGCTACAGAGGATGCTCTTGATGGTTTTCTCGTCTGCAAGACTGGGGCATGTAGCCTTGGGTTAATAGGATCTAGAGAAAAGTAAAGTAGATGAAGGTGATCGGATCTGACCTGTCTTGGGATCCAATGGCTTTGACATTTTCAGTGCCAGATCCAGGAGAACTGTCAGATCAGGGGATCCTATGTGAGACTTCTTGATACTTTTCTCAGGAGTCTTGCTTCCCTGAGACTTTTACTTTTTGTCCTTTTAAGTTTTTTTCCTCAACCACTGCAGAGGGAAGAGTAGATGGGAGTAATGATGCCTGTGGAGATGGGAGAAAACTTTTTAAAATCGGCTTATCCTTACAACTTTGTAAGGCCTTATGCTCAAAAGAAACACATGCCTCAAACTTAGTGTCCAAGTGGGCCGCCCCCAGCAACAGAAAGACACATGGGGTGTGCAGATCCTGTGGTAGAATTTTGTGACCACACTTGGGGAATTCTGTCAGAAAGAATTAGGAAGAAAAAACAAAAAACACAACTCTACAATAATGCAACACTCTAAGAAAGTCTAACCCTAGAGACAAAGTCTGTATTCATACTGTGTACTCAAATTATAGAACTCCATCCCAAATGCTATCAAGTCTACACCTAGCATTCATTTATTTAAATCTGCATTAAAACTATTTATCTCCAAGTCAAGACTTTTTTCTTGTTCTGCATTATGTTAATCCTTTGGTCTCATCCCTACTTTCATGTTACCTGTCTTTAACCTACCTTTTTACTTTCTGCAGTAATATCTCATCACTTTCTACTCTTTCCTTTCCCCTATGTTTCCACCAAATCCCTGGACCCAAATCGACAGATACGATCCAGTGACATCAAAGGAGGCACCAACCACAACAGAAGGCTTTCCTGCTAGAAAACCTCCACACCACAAGATTGAACAACAATAAGGCAAGTTTTCTTTTCCTTTTTCCCCTTTTCCTCTTCACTATTATAATTATTTCTGTATTACACATAAAAACCCTGTCACATATTTCCGCCTAGTAGCTCATCCAATCCCTCTCATATTTCTCATCCTACTCTTTCTCATTTAACATCTCCCCTCTCTTCTGGTCTCTCCACTTTCCAACTTGCCTTCACTGCAATATTTCTGCACTATACAAAATTCTCTATGCTCTTTTCTTTCTCTACATCTTAGCCTCTCTCTCTATCTTCTGACACTCCTATTTCTGTACATAAATAGAAGTTATGTACTCACCATAATGTTCCATCTGTGTTGTCCATTTTCTTTCTTCCTTAACCATTGGGTTTGGGTGTGACCCTTGGATCCAACTCGGTCGTTATCTTAGCTCGTGGCCACTAAAAAGCTCTTAAACTTCTCCCTTACCCACAATGCACCAACCCCCAACAAACCTAGATCTTGTTTGCTTACAGACATAATGTAAGAAATATTATCATAATATTATTGACAGAAGACGCCATTACCTGGTGCTCAACATAAGAAACAGTGGTGTCCTTATTAGTTCTCGTTCTTCCAGAAATTAATTAAGAAAGAGGTAGGGAGTTGGTGGGACAGGAGTTGAGGAAGAATGAAAATGAACAACACAGATGGAATGTTATGGTGAGTACATAAAAAAAGTTATGTACTCACCATAATGTTCCATCTGTGCTGTCCATTTTCATTCTTCCTCAGCCTATGGGTTTGGATTCGATCCCTCGGATCTGACTCGGCCAATACTACAGATTGTGGTAACCAAAAAACTCTCAAGCTTCTCCCTTACCCATAATGCACCATTCCTAAGTACCTCAGATCTTGTTTGCTAAAGAAGTAAAAAAATATTAGAAATATCCAAAGAGACAACATATGGAGTTCAGTACAAGCTAAGCACCCACCTAAAACTACTCGCTCATCTAAGAGTTCAAAAGTAGAGGGCCGGTGAGTGGGGAGTTGACAAAGAATGAAAATGGACAAAAAAGATGGAACGTTATGGTGAGTACATAACTTCTTTATCTGATATTGTCAATTTTCATTCTATCCTCAACCTATGTGACAGATTCCCCAGCTACCTTAGATCATGGTTGGACTCGAGGAAGGATGTTCCTCAGCAACATTGAACCAAATGATCTACCCCTGGAGACCAGATCCAATTTGTCATGAATAACAAAGGTATGAGGAGTAGCCCAAATTGCTGCTACATAAACATCATCCATAGAAGCTCTAGACTGAAAAACAGATGAAGTTGACATTGCTCTAGTAGAATGGGCTCGCAATGATTTTGGCAAGGCCATGCCCAAATGATCATAACTGAAAGTAATACAACTGGTAAGCCATCTGGACAAGGTTACTTTGGCGACTAGTTTACCCAATTTAACATCTGAGAAGGAAACAAATAATTGGTCAGATTTCCTGAAACCTTTGGTTCTATGAAGGTAAAAATGAAATTGTCTATGAACATCTAATGAATGCACCACGTGTTCACCTTTGTTCTCAAATTTTGGAAAATGTACTGGTAAGTTGACAGACTGATTGATATTTGTCTCTGATACCACCTTTGGTAGAAAAAGATGGATTAGTACGGAGAGATGCTCTGTCTTTGTGAAAAATCAAATATGGTGATTTACAAGATAATGTTTGAATTTCTGAAATTCTTATGGCTACTAAGACAATAGTCTTCCAGGAAAGGAATCTGAGGTCACGCTCAGCTGCTGGTTCGAAAGGAGAGTGTATAATGGTCTGCAGCTAAACTTAGGTCCCAAGGGGAAGTAGGGTCTCTATAAGGGGGCTTTAAAAGGAGAGATCCTCTCAGGAATGCTATACAGAGTTTTAAGTGTAGCAACTGAGGAACCTTGGAAACCAATGTGAAAATTGGATATTGCTGCCAACTAGACTTTGACAGTCGAAGAAGACAACACTTCATTGAAAAGTTGGACTACAAAATCAAGTATATCATAAATCAGAGCAGAGAAGGGAATCAATGTTACTTTGTAATGTCCAGTGAACAAATCTTTTCCATTTACTGAAATATAGTTTACGTGTAGATGGTTTATGAGAAGACAGGAGTATGTCGAAACACACACACCACACCAGGATAGAGTATAATAACTTTACTGATGTATCCGGTACCTTGGCTTATGCCTTCAAGGAATGAATTTTTACATCAGGACAGGATTTTGAACAGGTCTGAACAGGAGAGCACAGGTTGTCTGGCTATTAATGGAAATGGAGAAGCCAGGCTGTCAGCCTGAGACTGGGTATGTCTGGGTGACCCATGCCCATCTAGTCAGACAGGAGGTCTGGAGTTGGATCCAGAATCCACGGTTAGTGAAGTAAGTGAGGACAGAGGAAGTGAACCAAATCTGTCAAGGCCAATACGGTGCAATGAGGATCACTTTGCTCTTTGACCTGGCCGCTTTCTGCAGAAATTTTGGGATTAATGGACTTGGGAGAAAGGCATAAAGGAGACCGGGGGACCAATCATGAAGAAAAGCATCCCTCAGTGACTCCCCACTTGGGGGGATCAGGGCAAAGTAGTTGCTGCACTTGTTGTTTAGGGGAGAGTCGAAAAGACTGCAGCACAGCTGACCCCATTGATGGAATATCCTTTCTGTCACATTCTGATTGAGGGACCATTCATGGGTAGAAGAATGCACCTGCTCAACTTGTCTGCTATCACACTGGACTTCCCTGGAATATGTGCTGCAATGAGAAAGCAGTTGGAAGAGATTGCCCATTGCCACACTCTGACAGCTTCTTGACACAAGGGGTAGAGATCTGGTTCCTCCTTGTTTGTTGTTGTACTAGACTACTGACATGTTGTCTGACTGAACTGCAGTCATTCCTAAAGGAAGAGCATTTTGGAAAGCCTGCAATGCTAAGAGCACAGCTCTCATCTCTAGGACTATGAAAACAACTTCCAAACTAGGCCATCACAGCAAACTTTTCAATCCGAACTTTTTATTAAAGTGTTCCAGAAAACATAAAACATCAATAGTACCAATACAGTCAAATGTAAGCACTTTTATCTTAAGACATCCTCAGAACCATGAATGAAACCTTATTAAATCCACATTTAAAAACATGAATGAATCTGTGCACACACATGAACCTGGCCAATCACGTCATTCCATTTCCGAACGTCACAGTGAATATAATTAAAGTCATGTTGGTGTTGCATATCAATGTCCTAGAAATGAATCCAAGTTGGCCTGTGTGGGGGACCGAATGACTTGCACTATTTTGCCCAGAAAATGAGAAGCGTCCATGGTCACTGTGGCCCTGGGCTGGGGAAGAACAAACAGGCAACCTCACAGTAACTGATCCGAATGAATCTACCATTTGAGATCTTTTTTGCAAATATTGGTTATCTTTATTTGAGTCAATATTGGTTGTAGAAGGATAGACCATTGTGCTGATAACAGTCATTGTAGAATTCTCATATGAAATCTGGCTAACTAGCATTATTAATGCTGTCATTGATTCTAAAGTCTGAAGAACCAGTCAAGCAGAGATTTTGCTGCTGCAGATTATTCTTGTGACTTGAGACCTGACTGTTTCCACTCTTGCAGGGGAAGTGAGGCTATTGTTTCTTTTGTGTCGAGAATTGCTCCTATCAAGTTTAACCTTTGAGTGGGCTCTAGATAAGATTCCTCATAGTTTACAGTTCTCCCTAGACGTAAGCATGTCTAGAGAACATTGTCTCTTGCCTTCAACAGCTCATGACTGATTGGGGCGGAAGTGAGCCAGTCATCTAGATACGGAAATACCCAGAATCCATGCAGTCTCAAGTGAGCTGCCACTACTGCAATGCACTTGGTAAACACCCTAGGGGGCTGATACCTTCTAAAAATAGAAGTTTTTTTTTTTTTTGGAGAGAGAGAGAAGAAAGACGAAAAGGGAGGATACCAACAATGGTAAAAAGGGAATACACTAAGTGTAAGGTGAAAGAATACTATCAATGGTATTCAGAGATACTTTCATACGAAAGGAAAGGGAAAATAACAGCAAGAAATCAGTTGTTAGGTAAGGGATATAAGCTACACTAGAAGATAAACAGAGAAAAAGCAAAAAGAAACTAGAAGAGAAAAGGAAGTTTTAAATTCAGTTAAAGAGACTTATCTGCTCCAGAGAAAATGATCACGTCTAACGAAAATAGCAGCAAACGAGATCTGCAGTACTTAGGAAGGGTGCAGCTCAAGAGTTTTTTGCTTATGATGAGCTATAGTAATGGCCAAGTCAGATCGGATGGATTGGATCCGAACCCACAGGTCAAGGATAGAATGAAAATTGACAGCATCAGATCTTTTTTATCTGATATTGTCAATGTTCATTCATTCCTCAACCACTGGGACAGAGTCTCCAGCTACCGGAAATCCTGGGTGGAATCTAAAAAAATACATTCCAGAGCACAGTTGAGCCAAAGGCTGCTCTTCCCTTTGAGACCAGATCCAGTTTGTAATCAGTAATAAAGGTATGAAAATTGGCCTAAGTTGCAGCCACACATTTGTCATCCATGGAAGTGCTAAACAGAAAACTGAAGAGGTTGCCATGGACCTAGCTGAATGGGCTCTTAAAGGTTTTAGTAAGGACAGATCCAACTTGTTGTAGACAAATGATATATAATCCATCAGCCAGCTGGCTACCTTTGCAACTGATTTACCCAATTTAGAATCTGCAAAGGAGACAAATAATTGATCCCATCTAATTTCTTTTATTCTACGTAAGTAAAAACATAATGGTCTGTTAACATCCAATAAGTGCAACATATATCCACCTCTGTTTGCAAATTTTGGAAAGAAAACTGGCAGATTAATGGACTGGTTGATTCTGACACCACCTTAGGAAAGAAAGAAGGACTGGTTTGTAATTGTAAAATATCCCTATGAAAAATCAAGTAAGGAGACTTAGAAGACAGTGCTTGAAGTTCTGAAATTCTCCTAGCAGAGGTGACAGCCACCAGATATATAGTCTTCCAGGTCAGAAACTTAAAATCACATTTTGCTGCTGGTTCAAAGGGGGAATGAATCAAGGCCTTCAGTGCCAAATTTAAGTCCAGGGGGAAATTGGATCTTTATAAGGTGGTCTCAAAAGAAGGGTATCTCTCAAGAAGGCCTTATAAGTTTAAATGAAGCTAGGGTAGGGTTTTCAAATCCAATTTGAAAATTAGAAATGGTTGAAAATTGAGATAGGTCCTTTGTTGAAAACTGTAGCCAAACAGTCAAGGAAGCTTTGTACAGGGGCTGAAAAGGGGTCAATATGTTTCTGAAGCATCCAGAAAACAAGCCTCTCTCATTTCCATCTATAAAGTTTTCTTGTAGAAGCTTTATGGAAAATAAAAGTATATGACAGACAGGGCATGAGGCATGGGTTGTCTGACTATTAAAGGAAGTGGAAAAAACACACTGTCAGCTTTAGGTTTGAGATATCTGGATGAATCATGCCTGTTGGGTGAGCTAGCAAGTCTGGAACGGGATCCAGAATCCAAGGTGGGTAAATTAGATAAGGCCAGAGAAAGGGGAACTAAATCTGTGGAGACCAGTAAGGTGCAATGAGGATGACTTCGCTCTTCAACCAGAAAGCTTTCTGCAGAAATCTGGGGATCAAGGCAGATGAGGGATATGCATAGAGAAGACCAGGGGCCAGTCGTCTAGTACAGTGTCTCTCAGTTATTGTCCCCAGTGGGGGGATTAGGGCAAAGAAGCTGCTGAACTTGTTGTTCAGGGAAGATGCAAAAAGATCACAGCAAGGCTGGCCCCACTGGTGAAAAATCATTTCTGCTACCTTCGTGTTGACAGAAAACTGATGAATTAGTAGTATGGACCTGTTCAATTTGTCTACTATCATGATGGACTTCCCCAGAATGTGCACTGCTATCAGAAAATGGTTGGATGAGATCACCCAATGCCACACTGTGAAGGCTTCTCAACACAAGGGTTAAGACCTAGTTCATCCTTGTTTGCTGGCGTACCAAACTATTGGCATATTGTCTGCCTGAATCACAATTATCTCAAAAGTGACAGAGTCTTGGAAGCACTGCAATGCTAAGACCACTGATTTCATTTCTAGGATATTGATATGCATCTTGGCCTGTTCGGGGGGACCAACTGCCTTGGACAGTTTTCCCCAGGAAGTGCCCCCCCTACACCCAATCTGAGAAGCATCCATGATCACTATGGCCTTGGGCTAAGGGAGAATGAAAGGACAGCTTTGTAGAATTTGATCTGATTGAATCCAGCACCAAAGGTATCTCTTGAATGCCTGAGTGATTCCTATTTGGGCTGATATGTGTTGTTAAAGAATAGACCACTGTGTTGCTAACATCCACTGAAGAATTCTCATGTGAAATCTTAGTATAGGAACTAGAAAATGTAGCCGCCGACATTGATTCCAAGGCTTGAACAATCAATCGGGCTGAGATTGTGGTAGTGTGAATTATTTTTCTGACCTGGAATCTGATTGTTTGTACTCTTGAGAGAGGAAGAGAAGCTGTCACTAATACCATGTTGAAAATTGCTCCTAAGAATTCCAATGTGTGAGACCATTTCAACTGAGATTTGTTGTAATTTATGGTTATCCCCAGATGGGAGCATGTCTGGAGTACCTGATCTCATGCTCTTATTAGAAGATACCTGGTCGCAGGGGTAGCGAGGCAGTTGTCCAGGTACAGAAATACTTGGAATCCCTGCATTCTGAAGTGAGCTGCTACCACTGCCATGCATTTGGTGAACATCCTGAGAACTGTGGTGAGGCCAAAGGGCAGTGCTCTGAAATGGTAATGACTGGCTCCCAGCCAGAAAAGTAGACACCTTCTGCATTGTCTGTTCATTTTTATGTGACAGTATGCATCCTGAAGGTCTTTCAAGCACATCCAGTCTTCCTTGCACAAAAAGGCAGAATGGACTGAACTGTGACCATCCGAAACTTTGTATGTCGAACTGATTTGTGCATGTTCCTGACATTCAAAATAATTTTCCCAGTCCCCTGTTTTCTTTGGCACTAAAAAGAATCTTGAATAAGTTCCGGATCCTATCTGGTCTGGTGGGACCTCTTGGATGCCTCTTTTTCTGTCAGCTTTTGTATCTCTAGTGCTGCTGCTTTCCTCTGACTAGGTGGAATATCAAGTAATTTGCAAACAGATGGTGGAAGAAGAGAAAAGGGAATTATAAAACTTCTGGAAATAATCCTCTGCACCCACATATCTTTTGTGATGTCCAGGCTTTCTGATGTAGGGATAATTGACCTCCGATTGCCTCCAGAGGGGGACAATCGGTTTTCCTTTCAGGAGTGCTGGTAGGGTCTGTCAGAGAAGAACCTCTAGACCCTTGGTTCTGTGGGCCTCTTCTGCCACTTGGACTACGTCTTCCATTTGAGTTACTCCTTCTGCCACTGGGGGAACTATCTCCACATGGATCTTGGACAGGGCTCAGGTACTTTCTGAACCACATCTTTCAACCATCGCATTGATTCCTGGAGAAAGTTCTTTGAGGGGTTGAAAAACATACTCCCACGACAGAGAGGGTCATTCTGTCTTGCTCACACCTGGAGAGTGTGTCCTTTTCCTTAGGACTAAACAACAAACTGCCATCAAAGGGTGCACTGACAAACAAGAAGAGCTCTGCAAAATCACACAAGTACATCCAAGCATGCCCCATGATGGAAATGCCTAAACCCACTGTCCTTGAGGTACTTTCAGCTGCATGAGAGATAAGCCTCAAGGACAAATTAGAAATGGATTGTAGGGGTGCCAACTGTGAGGCCGCAGAAGTCTGAGTCTCAGCAGTAGTGGTCCCAGAAAGGGATTTTGACAGTTCCTTTATCAAGTCCCTTTATAGTCTTGTAAAGTGTGCCATGTAATTCAGCGACCTAAGGGCAAAGTTTGCTGAAGCATACTCACACTTCCCAAATCTGTCCAAAGCCCTAGACTCCCTGTTAGGGGAATGGACAGAGGAACTCTGCTCAGCAAATTCCTTCTTGGTGGCTGCCACCATGACCATGGCATCTACGGGCAATCCCTTGTTCCCAAACTCCCTTCCTACAGATGGCACCAGAATGTGATCCAGTCTTTTCGCGATTGGCTCAAATGTGTCAGGCTCCTTCCACACCCGCCTAGAGATCAAGTCAATGAGCTTGTCGACAAGCAGAGTTACACAGGAAGTAGAAGGGCCAGACCAAAAGGCCTCCAGAAATACCAATTCCTCTGAGGAAGGGTTATCTGTAGACTAACCACCCCACTGCTTAAGAATCTCAAGAATGTCTCCAAATTAAACATGTTCAGGTGGTTATCTTTGAGACCCTTCATCAAAATCAGTATCTTCAGTGACGGACTCCTGAGGGGAGACCAAATGCCTCCTCTTGCACTTCCTCTTCCTAGGGACTTCTTCAGTGGAGTGCTCCAGAGATGTGTAAGAAGAAATTGTAATACCCTGCTGGGAAATCTGGAAACTTTGGTATGGATGTCCCTGTGGCACAGAATGATGGGGCTCAAGGTGCAGTGATGCACTGGATCCAGAGGGAAGATCCAAGGGGGTAGGAGCCATCAGTCCTGCCAAAGCATAGAACACTCTCTCCCCCACCTCAAAAGCAGAATGCTTCAGGGAAAAAGAAGTCAGTGGAGCCAAAATGTCATGCCTCCACTCCATCAGCTCTCCCTGCCCCGAAGGCTGTCCACCAGAGGTGGATGCCATAACCGAGCTGTCCAATCCCGATGCTCCAAGGGGAAGAGACAGCTCCCAAAACTTTAGAGTCAACTCAAACAGTTCAGATCCAACAAGGATGCTTTGGCTCTGAAACCGTCGCATCCAGTACAATCAGAGACAGAGTTGGAGCCAAAGATACTAACATCTTTGGATAAGATCCAGATGGTCCTAGGAGACTGTGATCCAAATCCTCCAAAAATAAGTTAGATCGGAGAAGGAGCATAGTTTGGTGGAGTAATACAAACAAAGGCTTCCTGACCTGAAGGAGGAGGAGCCTGGAGAACTCCCTTCTGTATCTGTGTCAAGAGAAATTTCCTTATCATTCTGTCCACGTCAGCCTTGGTCAACTTCTGGAAGAAATAGAAGAAGCTACAGATGGGAAGCTGGAGTGCCAGCAAGATTGAAGACATGGAGAAGGTACTCTAGAGGGTATCAGGTCTATGGATGGGGAATTCCTGGCCCTAGGCAAAGGCCTTGGATCCGAACGACTTGGATCTGAGGAAGCCTTTGTCGACTCAGACACTGACTGAGCAGGAGCAGTCTTCAGATCTGAGTTATGCTTTCTCTGTGGTAGTTCCATGGCAGGATCCGAGGGAGTCAAGAATCCCAAAAGCCTAGAAGACTTAGTTGAAGGTTCCTTTAACTTAGGTTTGGGGGGGTTGAGCCCCAGAAGTAGCCTCTGAAAAGGATGAAGGGAGAAATCCTTTCAAGATTAATTTATTTTTCCTCTCCACGATTGCTCAAGGATTGAAGGTCTTACAGACTGAACAATCTACTTGAAAATGGTCTGGGCCCAAACAGTATACTCACTAAGCGTGTGCATCAGAATGAGACAACTTGTGCCTGCATTTCTGGGACTTTCTAAAGCCAGAAGGACCTTTTTCAGACATTTTAAAATACCAAAAGCAAAAACAGCAGAAGAATTTTTTTTCACTAAATAGAAATAAAGGAAAATTACCAACAGTGGTAATTAGAACTATAACAAAATGTACTCAAAATCACTATCTTCAGTGACGGACTCCTGAGGGGAGACCAAATGCCTCTTCTTGCACTTCCTTTTCCTAGGGACTTCTTCAGTGGAATGCTCCAGAGATGTGTAAGAAGAAATTGTAATACCCTGCTGGGAAATCTGGAAACTTTGGTATGGCTGTCCCTGTGGCACAGAATGATGGAGCTCAAGGTGCAGTGATGCACTGGATCCAGAGGGAAGATCCAAGGGGGTAGGAGCCATCAGTCTTGCCAAAGCATAGAACACTCTCTCCCCCACCTCAAAGGCAGAATGCTTCAGGGAAAAAGAAGTCAGTGGAGCCAAAATGTCATGCCTCCACTCCATCAGCTATCCCTGCCCCGAAGGCTGTCCACCAGAGGTGGATGCCATAACCGAGCTGTCCAATCCCGATGCTCCAAGGGGAAGAGACAGCTCCCAAAACTTTAGAGTCAACTCAAACAGTTCAGATCCAACAAGGATGCTTTGGCTCTGAAACCGTCGCATCCAGTACAATCAGAGACAGAGTTGGAGCCAAAGATACTAACATCTTTGGATAAGATCCAGATGGTCCTAGGAGACTGTGATCCAAATGCTCCAAAAATAAGTTAGATCGGAGAAGGAGCATAGTTTGGTGGAGTAATACAAACAAAGTCTTCCTGACCTGAAGGAGGAGGAGCCTGGAGAACTCCCTTCTGTATCTGTGTCAAGAGAAATTTCCTTATCATTCTATCCACGTCAGCCTTGGTCAACTTCTGGAAGAAATAGAAGAAGCTACAGATGGGAAGCTGGAGTGCCAGCAAGATTGAAGGTATGGAGAAGGTACTCTAGAGGTTTCCAGGTCTATGGATGGGGAATTCCTGGCCCTAGGCAAAGGTCTTGGACCCGAACGACTAGGATTCGAGGAAGCCTTTGTCGACTCAGACACTGGCTGAGCAGGAGCAGTCTTCAGATCTGAGTTATGCTTTCTCTGTGGTAGTTCCATGGCAGGATCCGATGAGGGAGTCAAGAATCCCAAAAGCCTAGAAGACTTAGTTGAAGGTTTCTTTAACTTGGGTTTGGGGGGGTTGAGCCCCAGAAGTAGCCTCTGAAAAGGATGAAGGGAGAAATCCTTTCAAGATTAATTTATTTTTCCTCTCCACGATTGCTCAAGAATTAAAGGTCTTACAGACTGAACAATCTACTTGAAAATGGTCTGGGCCCAAACAGTATACGCACTAAGCGTGTGCATCAGAATGAGACAACTTGTGCCCGCATTTCTGGGACTTTCTAGAACAGAAGGACCTTTTTCAGACATTTTGAAAATACCAAAAGCAAAAAAGAGCAGAAGATTTTTTTTTCACTAAATAGAAATAAAGGAAAATTACCAACAGTGGTAATTAGAACTATAACAAAATGTACAAGAGTGAAAGGGAAATAAGAAATTGCCAACTATGGTACTAAGGTTACACTAAACAGTATAAAAAAGGGAGGAGTTAGAGATGAAAAAAAATGTAATATGTTACAAGAAATAAAAATAAACAAATTAATTTATATCAATACTGAAATGCTCAAGAGCTCAAAGTGACCATGTCAAAATGTGAAAGTGGCAAACTTGATCTGAGGTATGTTAGGGGTTGGTATATTATAGGTAAGGGAGGAGCTCAAGAGCTTTTTAGTGGCCACAATCTAAAATTACAGCCAAGTCAGATCCCAGTATCGAATATGAACCCAATGGTTGAGGAATAAATTAAAACTGACAACATCAGATCTATAATCTTACCTTCTTCCCTCAGGTCTATGGATGGGGAATTCCTGGCCCTAGGCAAAGGCCTTGGATCCGAACGACTAGGATCTGAGGAAGCCTTTGTCGACTCAGACACTGACTGAGCAGGAGCAGTCTTCAGATCTGAGTTATGCTTTCTCTGTGGTAGTTCCATGGCAGGATCCGAGGGAGTCAAGAATCCCAAAAGCCTAGAAGACTTAGTTGAAGGTTCCTTTAACTTAGGTTTGGGGGGTTGAGCCCCAGAAGTAGCCTCTGAAAAGGATGAAGGGAGAAATCCTTTCAAGATTAATTTATTTTTCCTCTCCACGATTGCTCAAGGATTGAAGGTCTTACAGACTGAACAATCTACTTGAAAATGGTCTGGGCCCAAACAGTATACTCACTAAGCGTGTGCATCAGAATGAGACAACTTGTGCCTGCATTTCTGGGACTTTCTAAAGCCAGAAGGACGTTTTTCAGACATTTTAAAATACCAAAAGCAAAAAACAGCAGAAGATTTTTTTTTCACTAAATAGAAATAAAGGAAAATTACCAACAGTGGTAATTAGAACTATAACAAAATGTACAAGAGTGAAAGGGAAATAAGAAATTGCCAACTATGGTACTAAGGTTACACTAAACAGTATAAAAAAGGGAGGAGTTAGAGATGAAAAAAAATGTAATATGTTACAGGAAATAAAAAGAAACAAATTAATTTATATCAATACTGAAACGGTCATGAGCTCAAAGTGACCATGTCAAAATGCAAAAGTGGCAAACTTGATCTGAGGTATGTTAGGGGTTGGTATATTATGGGTAAGGGAGGAGCTCAAGAGCTTTTTAATGGCCACAATCTAAAATTACAGCCAAGTCAGATCCCAGTATTGAATATGAACCCAATGGTTGAGGAATAAATGAAAACTGACAACATCAGATCTATAATCTTACCTTCTTCCCTTTAATTGTCTTCCCTACGTATAAGTCAAAATTATATGATACTTTGTGCAATTTCATCAATGACATCACTGATGTCTTCCAAAATACATAACCAATCTCAGGACTTCTGTATTTATTACTGTATATAATCTTGCCTTACATATCTCTGTAGCTGCTGTTCTACTGTTCTTAAAACTGTTAGTATACATAACTTGTATTTGCTATTTTGTTTCATCTTATGTACTTTATCTTTTTTTTATTGTCAGACAGACTTTCTTGGCAAAAAATGTCAATAGATAATATCTCTTACGTTCTTCTTCAAGAACCTATAACTTAGGCTCCAAACTTCTAATACTATCTTGGAGATGAACGAACTGTGTATCTTAGTATAACTGCACATACCTGTTTCAGCTTAAGAACTGGTACCAGAGCTGGTTGAGGCTTCTCATGTACTACAATGACTAATATCTCTTCCTTCTCAGTGGGCATCAGCAAAATGGATATGCCAACTTCTTCAGATTAAAGAGCTGAAGAAGTCCCAGAATCCGAGCTTACCTTAAGGCAAGGAAACTTATTTCTTAATGAATTCTACTCTTTTTTTTTCTAAGAGGCTCTTTCTCCTTGAATTCTGAAATTTTCATTGATTTCTCTGTCAAAGTTTTTAGTTTTTTTTTCAATTAGAAATTAAACAACTTCTTTCTCTTCAAATTTAGATGGCTTGTTTACACTTTCTGCAGTGCTTGTACTTTTCAACATTGTGATCAGAACCCCCCCCCAAAAAAAAAAAACACAAAGTGAAAATGTTTAGGGACTATTTGCCTACCATTCACTCCAGTGGAACTCCTGAGGTTTGTATGCGTAACTCTCAATGATTGCATTCTGAGCTTTTTGACAAAAATCAACATACTGCCTCAAATGTGCATACCTCTGGAGCCACAAGGGTTACTAAAGAAATGCAAGTGGAAAATTGTTCAGCACAAACATATTTACACTGGTAGTGTTTGTGAAGGCTGCCAGCCTAGCCAGACAGAATTTTATAGATAATTCTATCATTTGTAAATATGAATGTTGAAATACAAACTTGTTTTCTTAAATGAGAGACTATGCTGTGAAATGTTGAACTTACAACAATGTAGCAACATTGCCATCTGTTGTAAAGAAAGCTAAGTCAAGCATTTCTAGTCTGTCCTTTGAAATTAAAATTACTTCATGCCAGTCCTTTGAAGTTGAAGATTCGGAGTCATTCCGTCTAGACTAGCACATTCTTTCTATTGTTTTAACCAAGAGTTAGATTGCTAGATTTAGTTGAGACAGGCTCAGCTCTCAGACCCTACATTGCAAGACCTGAGGCAGGTAGCTAGGGAGGCACCTGATTCTCGAGGAAAGGGGGAATCTGTATACTGGGACAAAGGGTTACTATACAGAGAGTGGAGCCCTGAGGGAGGGCTAGAAGGTGAGAGAGTACAGCAGTTGGTAGTGCCTAGAGCCTACTGTCTGGCACTTCTAGCCATAGCCCATGATATTCCCTTTGCAGGTCATATGGGCATAAAACGTACAAAGAGACAGTTTATGCATAACTTCTATTTGCCTGGAATTGCGAGAGATGTAACAGAGTACTGCAAGACCTGAGAGCAGTGTCAAAAGGTAGGCAAGGCAGGAGACAAGGTGAGAGCTCCTTTGATGCCTTTGCCTGTGACTGAGGAGCCATTTCAGAGAGTAGCTATGGATATTGTGGGTTCTCTGAGTACCCCAAGTTCCACAGGGAAAAAGTATATCCTAGTGGTAGTGGATTATGCTACATGATAGCCTGAGGCAGTGGCTTTGTCCTCCATTGAGGCAGAGAAGGTGGCAAATGTTTTGTTAGAGATTTTCAGCAGGGTAGGTTTCCCAAAAGAAATACTGACTGACAGAGGTGCCAATTTCATGTCAGACCTGCTGGCTTCTCTGTGGAAGTCCTGTGGGGTGAAGCACATGAAGACCACCCCCTACCATTTGAGAGGTTAGACTCTACAATCAAGTCCATGCTACGGGCATTTGCAGATCAGTTTAAGAGGGAGTGGGAAAAATATTTGCCCCATCTGTTGTTTGCTTACAGAGAAGTTCCCCAGGAATCCACAGGTTTTTCACCCTTTGAGTTGCTGTATGGGTATAGGGTGAGGGGACCTCTAGATTTAATTTGAGATGAGTGGGAAGGTGAGTGAGAGTCGCATAAGGAGTCTGTTGTGGTATATGTCCTAAACCTCAGGACAAGGCTCAGGGAACTCATGGGCTTGATCCAGTAGAACCTGGCAGAAGCCCAACAACAGGAAAAGGTGTGGTATGACAGTAATGCTCGAGCTAGAGAGTATGCAATGGGGCAGCAGGTAATGGTTCTCATTCCTGTCATAGACAACAAGCTGCAAGCAGCTTGGGAGGGACCTTACAAGGTGGTAAGAAAGGTAAGTGATGTTAACTACATGGCGGAACTGCTAGGCAGATGGCAGGGGCACAAATTGTACCATGTTAACATGATGAAACCTTACCACGACAGGGAGGCCCTTGTGCTGAGCATTTGCAGTGGACTGCAGGAGGAGTCTGAGGGAGATCTGGTGACTGATCTCCTCAGTGAGGTTTGGGCTGACACCTCAGTGGAAGAAGTAGCAATGTCCCAGCAGCTATCCCCTACCCAGGTTCGAGAAATCCAAGCAGTGTTGCAAGAAGTTGGGGACATGTTCACTGGGAAACCAGAGTGCACCCACCTGGTAAAGAATCAGGTGGATACAGGACCCCAAAGGCCTATTAGGCTGGCCCCTTATAGAGTGCCTGAGAGAGTCAGAAAGACCCTAAGGGAGGAGGTACAGGAGATGTTGGAACTAGGGGTGATTCAAGAGTCCAACAGTCCCTGGGCCTCAGCAGTGGTGCTGGTGCCAAAGAAGGATGGCAGCACCAGGTTCTGTGTGGACTACAGGAAATTAAATAGCCACACAAGTAAGATGCTTATCCCATGCCTAGGACAGATGCGTCCCTAGATCAGCTGGGTGGGGCTAAGTATCTTTCAACCATTGATCTTACCAAGGGTTACTGGCAGGTGCCCTTGACTCCCAGTGCTAGAGAGAAGTCAGCCTTTGTGACTCCTTCTGGCTTGTATGAGTTCACAAAGATGCCCCTTGGGATGAAGAATGCCCCAGCGACTTTCCAGAGGCTAGTAGATCATATCCCAGCAGGAGCAGGACGGATTGCCCTTGCATACCTAGATGATATTGCCATCTACAGCCATTCCTGGCCAGAGCACCTTCAGCATGTCAGGGAGGTGCTGGGCAGACTACAGAGGGCAGGGTTGACCATTAAGCCGAGCAAATGTCAGGTGGGTATGGCAGAGGTTTCCTACCTAGGACATAGAGTGGGAGTGGTAGAATAAGGCCAGAACCTGCCAAATTGGAAGCCATTCAGGCATGGCCTGCACCTGTTACTGAAAAGCAGTTGAGGGCATTTTAGAGACAGCAGGATACTACAGAAAGTTCATCCCCAGTTATAGTACCATAGCTGCTCCACTCACAGACCTGACAAGGAAGAACAGGCCAGGTAGTGTAGACCCCGGCATGTGAGCAGGCATTCCAGAAGCTTAAAGAAGCTTTGGGGGGACCCCCTGTGTTAGCCAGTTCAGATTACAGCAAATAACTTGTTGTGCAGGTGGATGCTTCAAACCATGGGTTGGGGGTTGTACTTAGCCAGATTTCTTCAGAGGGGGAAGAGCACCCAGTGGTTTATTTCAGCTGTAGGCTCCAACCCAGGGAGGAATGCTATGCAGCTGTAGAGAAAGAATGTCTAGCCATAGTGTGGGCACTGCAGAAACTCCAGCCTTATCTGTATGGAAGGAAATTCACTGTTATGACAGATCACAACCCCCTAACATGGTTAAACAGAGCCAGTCAGCAAAATGCCAAGTTGCTAAGATGGAGCCTGGGGTTGCAAGCATACATGTCAGTGCAGCACCACAGTGGGAGTAGCAATGCCAATGCAGATGGGCTCTCAGGACAGGGAATGCGATGAGGTACACTCAGATAGACCTGACCCTCTCAAGGGACACTTGAAAAACTAGCTTGAGTTCTCTGGGGGGGGGGGGATGTGAAGGCTGCCAGCCTAGCCAGATAGAATTTTATAGATAATTCTATCATTTGTAAATATGAATGTTGAAATACAAACTTGTTTACTTAAATGAAAGAATATGCTATGAAATGTTGAACTTAAAACAATGTAGCAACATTGCCATCTGCTGTAAAGAAAGCTAAGTCAAGCATTTCTAGTCTGTCCTTTGAAATTAAAATTACTTCATGCCTGTCCTTTGAAGTTGAAGATTTGGAGTCATTCTGTCTGGGCTAGCACATTCTTTCTATTGTTTTAACCAAGAGTTAGATTGCTAGATTTATACATGCAAATATATTTTATTGCCCTGATTTCTGCCTAAGTGTAAAATAATGTAGATGCAGTTTCTGTTGGCCTGGGAACACCAGGAAAGTGAAAGAATGATGTAATGTTTATGAAAACTGCAATTTCGATTTAAAAGAGAAAATCAGAAGGCATGGAACATTTTTGTCTTGATCACCCAACTCACACAACTGCTTGTTGTCTTATGTAAGTTATCTTAGACTTGTATTTTCTTTTAGAGATAGCTAGAAACTATAAAGATTAGACTAAGTGTTTTTCTGTGACGTCAGAACTGTAATACTGAATTATTTTAAGTATTTCTGTGTAATCTCTGAACTCTTTACTAGCTCTGTGTAGTAGAAAGTATTGTCTTGTGGTTTTAATTATTGATTATTAAATATTTTAAAACCTTTTAAATGTGGCTGGTCTGTGTGGAGATACGTTAAGCTCTAGAGTACATTGCATATTTATATAGTTTACTGTCCAGGTCACTCCAAATAAGTCTTGACTTGATTAGTCACACTTACCAATTGAATAATAATATTGCACAGTAATAATTGGACACCCTTTTAAGGGCCTTTGAGTAGCTGGTAAATATTAGAGGGTGGTGGCAAGTGGTACTACTGTATAGTCTGGTTAAAAGGGGAACAGTTTGAGAACCTGTGCCAGCCTTCCCCAGAAGTGCCTGTGTGGTTGTGTACACACTTATCTCAAAGTGTGTGATTGTCAGCTACTTGGGCAGGGACACGAAGCACTGGTTGGACAGAGAGGGTGCTGGAGATTTTAGCTTGTCCACTAGGCTGAGATCTGGACCCTATAGCTGTACCAGCGGGGAGTCTTATTGGGGATCTGGGGAGCAAGGTAGCGACCAGCCCCGGACTGACTGTGATCTCTGTGTGCTCTTAAGGGACATTGCACTTTACTGTTTGTATTTGTTATCCTGCCCTCATATATGAGAGCCCTCTCTCATGTTAATAGTGAGGACTGAGGCTCCTTGAGTGCTGGGCCAGGTCACAGGCGTCGCAGTGTTCATTACATTCAATGTCTTAAAACGGATTTTATGACGGATGATAAACATAGTATATATTAATTATGTAATGTTTTGTAAACACCTTAATGATTATCTCAGTAGCTATTCAATCTGCACACATACTGACAGTAACATTTTCTTCATCCATCTGTGAGCTTTCATACGAGGCTAAGAAGTTATGTCTGTTCTACCTGGTTGTTGAAATATTAAGAAAAATATTACAATTATGACAAAATAAATTAATAGCATATGAACAACAATTACTACCACTTAAGCAACACCAAATAGAAGTCAATTATCAGTGCAGTTGAGTTGCACATCATGTACACTTTAACTTGAAATATTTCAATAGTGTGTATGTACTACAGTTTTGAAATTATTAATAGAAATATGAGCAGGCTATATTAAACACCTAGATGCATCAGAAAGATGTAACTGCAGAAACACCTGGAGGCATCACTACACTGCAATGAGTTTAACATACTTCAACGCAACAAAACATTCACAAATAAGAAATAAAATCAAAAACAGACATTGAAATGAAAAGTACAAGTTGCTGCACAGTAAAAATTGCTTCAAGTGAGTGAAGATGTAAGAAAAATATGGTGCATACCTATTCAGTGCACACCAGCATGAGTCTTCGCTGATCTGATCAATGAAGGAATGAAGCCACCGGTTCTATCAGGTCACAGGATAATCAAGATAAGGCAGAATAACACAGAAAGTTATGATTTATGGTTATATGGGGCTATAGTCCAGGACAATCCTCTCATATCAAAACTGAGATTTGTGCAGAACAGACAGTAGTCTTGGACACATGGAAACAAGTGTCTGGCCTGGATGACTCACTGAATTCACCCCTGCCTGCCTCAAAAGACGCCAAGGCAATTAAGATGTAGGTATAATAGGCTGTGAGGCCTGAGGTAGAAAAGGCAGTGCCTCACCAGAAACAACATCTTAAGGCCTCATTAGGACTAGGAGGATCACTGTGGCCTTCCATTCTGTCCATTAGCTATTTAACCACTAGTTCTTTCTGGCTTCTTCATCTTCCTTTGCCAGTGCTTCTTCCTTGGAGAAATGTTATACTTCTGGCTGCTCAAAGAGGGATGCCCCACTGAAAAAAAGGGATAGACATCACTTGTGCCAATGGTAAGAGCATTTTACAGTTGAGAAAGGTCTGCAAGTCCATCACAGCAGAATCTCTCTCTCTCTAAACACACACACACACACACACACACACACACACACACATATATATATATATATATATATATATATATATATATATATATATACAGATATAGATATAGATAGATAGATATAGATATAGATATATATTTGCAGAGGCAAGCAAATACCTTGCAAGAAGAAATTGGTGATCATTCTCAAAGCCAAAAAAAGGCACAGCAGGTGATAATGCTTAAAATGAATTTGTCTTCTTTTGGCAAATTGTGAAGTTTTCAAGGGACCTCTTACACCTTAGAAAAATACCAGTCCACAAAAGATGACAAAAGCAGTACTAGCTACAATGTAAATCCAAATAACAAGACCAACTGAAGTGAAAGATGTTACTTCCTGGGATCTTCTCGTTCTCTAAAGACAGCTTGAAGAAATCAATGAGCAGATGAACTGATGACTAATCAATTCATTATAGTACAACACAAAACTGAAAATGATGTGTGCTGCTCTCCATTGTAGCTGTACAATGGACTGATGTCATGGCCGGGGAGGATTTCGGCTCCACTCTAGGAATGTCTGAAAGCTCTAGGGCAGACTTCTGCCTGTGGCTAATTCCCAAGCAACAAGGACCTCCGAAGCTGAAACGCAAACAAACACCAATCACAACCAAAGTGTCACATAGCTCACAGCATCAGTGTGCCACCCAACAAGAGCCCCTAAGGCAAGACAACGTACCCAACACTTTAGTCATAGGTGACCCTATAGTCAGGCACACTGATGTCCCACTCACCAGGCTGAGCAAGGAGAAAATTACAGTCAGCTGCCTGTCAGGTGCCAGGATCCGCCACATAAATCATGCACTCAAGTCACTCCACAACAAGTACAAATAGGACTCTGTCGTTGTCCATGTTGGAGTGAATGACTTGAGACATACCTCCCTGGACTACATGAAAAGACACATGGAAGAGCTCTTGGATCATGTGGCCCAGGCAGGTATGACCCTAGCCCTGAGTAGCATCCTGCCTTCACCCAGAATGATACAACAGTATAAGGACAAAATGATTGACTTCAACAATTGGCTAAGCTCTTCTGGTGTATTTCAAAGGGGATCCAGTATCTGTCTGCCTCAGACGACATGACTGACAGACCACAATGCTTTGTCAGAGATGGTCTGCACCTGTCGCCCCTGGGATTCAGATTACTGGCTAAGGCTCTTGCCACCCCTACAGTGCCTTTTTTAGGCAAAGTTCAACGGACAAAACCACCAGGTACAAGCATGCAAAATCTGAAGGTAATGCTACTCAATGCTAGAAGTCTAAACCTCAAAATGCACTCTCTCGAGGCACTCCTAAAAATGGTGAAAAAAAAAAAACTTCTCCAAAGCCAACTTCATGCTACTCAAGTCAGAAGTGACGAACATCATGACACCCATGCAGACAGGAACTGAAAGTTCGACTGCTGAATCCTACACTAAGGCACATCCACTCATGCATAATTCGTGCCATCCCCAATAGAACCAAGACACTCTCCTACAAAACAAAAAGGAAGCCAATCTGGTGGTGCCTTGCCATAAACAAACTTTACAACATAAGGAAGAAACTGTTGCAGAAAAAGAGGAAAATCCCAGTTTGCAAAACTCCCTTACCAGTCTCAGTAAGAAGCTGAGATTCCTCATAAAATCCTCCAAAGCTAGTTACGAAAATAAAATTGCCAAAGATTCCAAAGACAGCCACAAGGCATTCTATAGCTATGTCAAGAATCTAAATGGCAATGATCAGATCTGCACTGAGCTACAACAGAATGGCATTAAATACACTGATCCCAAGGATATTGCCAATATCTTGGCAGATCAATTCAGTGCAAACCTCACCCCCCTCTCACCTACTAAAGGGCCCATCTCAATACCGAAAGATTGCCAAATTCCGGTAATAATGGCCACACAGGTAAAAAATACACTCTCCAAAGCTAAGAATACAGCATCCATGGGACCAGACGACATCCCAAGCTGTGTACTACATGAACTACAAAATGAACTGGCACCTCACCTCAGTATCATGTTTCATCATAGCCTCACCTCAGGCTTCGTGCCCACTGAGTGGCGCACAGCTACAGTTATCCCACTCCACAAGGGGGGATCCACCTTGGATCCCAGGAACTACCGCCCTATCAGTCTGACGAGCCTGATCTGCAAGGCCATGGAATGTATTATCATGGAAGTTATAAACAAAGACATTGGCAACCTTCAGACACTGGACCCCTTCGTGAAGGGTTGATCTCGTCTCCTGAACCTGATTGACTTCTTTGAATCAGTCTCCAGAGCTGTGAACAAGGGTAAGGTGGTCCACACAACCTATCTGGACCTCACCAAGGCCTTCAACACCATCCCCCACTCTGAAATCATAGATAAACTTACTAAGCTGGGCATTAATCCCTACGTCACTCGATGGGTTGCCAAGTGGCTTACTGACAGAACCCACACTGAAAAAGTAGCCAACTCCAAATCCAGCTCCAGACAAGTGTAGTACCTCAGGGTTCAGTCTTGGAACCGTTCTTGTTTGGCATCTACTACTCTGAAGTTTTGAGCCACCACTAAGGACTCTGGCTAACAAAATTCACAGATGACTGCAAACTGGGAGCCATTATTGAATCCCCAAATGATGTGGAAATTCTACAAAAGGGCCTTACAGAAACAGATGCTTGGTGCCAAAGCCATGGGATCAAGCTCAATGTCAAGAAGTGTATAGTTATCCCCTTTGGGAAAAAACATGTACCCATGAATTACCACACAGGTGGCAGTACACTAAACACTGAAAGTGTGATAAGAGACTTAGGGGCACAGGTGGACACCTTCGATAACCACATCGTCACAACAGTCAGGAAATCCTTCTATGTGGCACACCATCACTAAGGGCTTTTCATCCAGAAAAAAGGAGGTCATTGTCCCACTGTACTCATCCCTCATTAGACCCCTTATAGAATACAATGCCCCGTTTGGTATGTACCTCTCAAGACATCTGCAACAACTGGAAAGGCCGCAAAAATACCTCACTAAAAGAATCGCAGGCCTAAAGCAGATGCCCTATGCTGACCATCTAAAAACACTCCACCTATACTCTGTCGCATATCGTCTACTCAAAGGCGATCTCTGCTTAACATACAAGGCCACGTCAAACCCAGAGCTGTTGAACATGCTACACTTAAAGAAATCCCAATTCCTCAGAGACACATGCTCCAGAGATCTAAACCCTGTCATCACAATGAACAAGACATGCTGGAGGGATAGGTTCCTGAACCAGAGACTCCCCAGACTCTGGAACAGACTGCCCATACATGTCAAGCAGATCACCTCTTTGGCCCTCTTCAAAAGGAACCTTGATGATTGGACGGGAGATAGGAAATTCACACCGGGGATCACGTCAGTCACCCTGCTAGACGGGGGTCCAAGGAAGTAAATACTGTGGGAAGAAATAGCCAGGGAATTGTTATGGTTAGGCTTGTATAGGTCCTAGGGCCGCTAGCCTAGAACCAACCTATGTACCTATAGATAATGAATAATGATGCAGCAAGTTTCTTAAAAATTAATACCCCCATCTTCCTCTCCATCATATTTTATTTAACTTTTTTTTATCATTTCTGCAACCCTCCATTTTCACCCTCTTTCATTCTTTGTCATTCTTGCTCAGAATCAGCTTCTGGAATTCCTTTGTAAATATCTATTTCTTCTTTCTTATTGTGATCTTCTCTGTGTTCTCTCTTTGATCTCTCCATGTCCCCTTGCCCATGAGAAATCCTTATATCTTTGTCTCGTGTACTTATAAAAAAGCATACCTACCTATAAGTGGAAATCTTTTCTTAAACCAGAATGACAGCATGTAAGACATTCTGAAGGTCATATATAAAAATTAATTGATCTTCAGTTCCACATTACAATGTACCCTTATGTGGTCTGCATAAAATAAAATAAAATCACTCAAATCATCATCTTCATTGCATTTGGTATATGAACTATTTCCTTCCCCCTCATCTTCAATTTAAGTTTTAACTTCTATTCCCTTATCCTTAATCATATTCACCCAACATTTTGCAGTGAGACCAACTTTCCTTGTCCTCATCTATAGCATTACACTCACCAGTTACGTCAACATTATTCTCTTTCCGTTTCTCTTCCTCAGTCACATAAACAAAGCCATCTTTTTCTGATACATCTGCAGCTATGTTCTGATAAACAGCCACCATATATCCAAATGCAGCTCAGTTGCAACCTCCACTTCTCCTTCTGACACCATGGCAGCAAGAAACTCCACTCACAAAACATCAGCTAATATTGTCTGATGTCCTGACCAAATCTCCCCTAGCCACTATAAATACCATCCTGCCTTCTCTGCAATTGAGGTAAACCTGTCAAACAATAACTAAACTAACTAAATGACCAAAAAAATATTTCTGGGGAACTTCAGAGTTTAAAAAGTAGTCCTTCAAGAAAATATATAACAGAACAACAGAATACAATCGAAAGATACAAAATATGTGGTTCAGGACAAAGCTGAGGAAATACTTCATATAGGCACATCAAGACGAGCCTTCCTGAAGAAAAGTCCATCAAAAATCGGCAGAAGTCAATAATGAATATACCACAAGAAAAGGAAGTGGAACAAACAGCCATCGCAATTCCCTTGAGGATACTGCATGTGACAATATCTAAAAGGAACCTCTGTTCCACAGGTAGAACTGCAAAGTTTTCAAGGGACATCTTGGTCTTTGGGATAAAAAACAGTCAAATTTAAGAAAGCTAGTTCTTAAGTAGTACCTACAGATTTTGAGGCAGGAAACTAAAGACTAGTTCAAACAAGTGGCTCTAACCTACAGTAAAAAGTATGTCTCTGTGCTTCAATGTAAAATAAGAAGGAAGAGCAAACCAAGTATCTAGTCTGAGATTACCACATGCAAATTATAGTTTATGTAGTGGGGACTGTGCCAGCAAGCACATTTCTTAACTGAGGTACTGGGAGTGCTGCTGTGGGCCATCTGGGGCATGGCATCAATTAACATGAATACTGTAATTTATCATTCCAGATACAATTGCATAAGCAGCACAACATTATGTGAGGCATTATTACACATTTGACATGAACATCCATTTTCTTAACTTTCCTTATTAATTAGAAATGTCTTTAGTTATACATTTACAAAACAAAGAAGTTATGTACTCACCATAATGTTACATCATCTTCATTCATTCTTGACATATGGGCTCGGTTCCGATCCTCAGAACTGGCTTGGCCGTTATACAGCTTGCACCATCCAAAAACTCTTGAGCTAAGGCTCTACCCACAATGCCCCTCTCCATTACCTCACATCAAGTTTGCAGATAATAACAAGAGTATACACAGTAATTGTAAGTAGAAGCAATGTCCAAAGTAAAAACCCTATGACAACCCAGGACAAGGGTTCGATCTCCCATGAAATCTGCAGGACGGAGAAGGCAGGTCAGATGTAAAAAATGAACAAAGATAGACAACACAGATGGAACACTATGGTGAGTACATAACTTCTTTATCTGATGTTGTCAATCTTCATTCATTCTTGACTAAAGGGACAGATTCCCTAACTACTTTAGTTTGTGGGTGGCCGTATGGAAGGATATTCCTGAGAACCATAGAGCCAAAGTATACTCTTCCCCTGAAGACCATATCCACTTTGTAATGAGTGATAAAGGTATGAGGCATAGTCCAAGTTGCAGCTGCAACATTTTGTCTATAGAAGCTTTTGAATGAACAACTGCTGATGTAGCAACTGATCTGGCTGAATGTGCTTTAACAGGCACAAGTAACTTATGGTTGGCATGTGCATAAATAAAGGTAACACAGTCTCTCAGCCATTTCAATAAGGTCACTTTTGATACAGCTTGTCTGACCATTTGACCAGAAAAGGAAACAAACAATTGGTCTGATTTCCTGGATTCTTTAGTCCTGTTCAGGTAAAAATGCAATTGCCTATGTACATCCAAGTGCAAGCAATATTCACCTTTGTTGGAAAACGTGGGGAAGAAAACTAGTAATTCAATAGTTTGATTAATATTGGATTCAGACACCACCTTAAGAAGGAAAGAAGGGTTAGTTCTCAATGACACCCGATTTTTATGAAAGATGATACAGAGGGCTTCACACACAATGCCTGGATCTCAAAGACTCTTCTGGCGGAAGTGATGGCTACTAGATAAAGAGTTTTCCAGTAAAAGAACTTAAGATGGCAAGTAGCAGCTGGCTCAATGGGGAGGTAGTACTAAAGATTGCCAAACCAAGGTGAGATCCCATGGAGCTATGGGATCTTTGAATGGCAGTTTTAGTCATAAAGTACCTTTGAGAAAAACCTTGCACAGGTGGTGGGAAATTAGAGGATGATCATCAAAGCCGTTGTGAAAATTGGAAATGGCTGCTAACTGGACTCTAATAGTGCAAGCTGAAACTCCTTGGTCAAATAGAATGGCTAGAAATTGCAAAATGTTTTCAACAGGTGCCAAAAATGGACCTAAATTGTTTTCAGAGGCCCAAAATGAAAATCTCTTCCATTTACTGGTGTAACGTCTCCTGGTGGAAAGCCTAATGGAGGCCAGAAGAATATTTGTACTGGGGAAGTTATATTATACTGCCTGGGTAATTAATGGAACTGGAAGAACTAAGCTGTGAGCTTGAAAGAGAGCAGATCGGGATGCAACAATCCCTGTGGGTGAGAGAGCAGGTCTGGAACTGGGTCCAGAATCCACAGTTGGTGAATCAAGTGAGGCCATTGAAAGGGAAAATACATTTGCCTGGGCCAGAAGGGAGCAATGAGAATCACCTTGCTTCACAATCTTTGGGCTTTCTTTACGAAGAGGGGCATGACAGAAAATGGGGGAAAGGAATAAAGAAGCCCCAAACGCCAGTCAAGAAGGAGAGCATCTCTCGGGGACTCCTCCTGGGGGGGGGGGTATTAGGGCAAAGTAGCTGCTACACTTGTTCATTGGGGAGGCAAACAGGATGCAGCAAGGCTGGCCCCATCGGTGAAAGATTTCTTTTGCCACTTTGGGAGTGAGAGACCACTCATGAGGCAGTAGAATGTGTCTGCTGAGCTTGTCCGTTATCACGTTGGAATTCCCTGCTATATGTGTTGCCACAAGAAAGTGACTGGATATCATCTCCCACTGCCACACTCTGGCAACTTCCTGGCAGGGGGAATAGGATCTGCTTCCCCCTTGTTTGTTGATATACCATACTAGTGACATGTTGTCTGACTGGATCGCAACTGTTCCCAGAGGAAGAGCAAATTAAAAGGCTTGCAATGCTAGGAGCACTGCTCTCATTTCCAGGACACTGATGTGCAAGTTGTCCTCTTGTGGAGACCAAGTGCCTTGGAGTGTTCTTTCCAGATAATGCCCCCCTCCACCCCATCTGGGAGGCATTCATGGTCACTATGGCCTTGGGTTGTGTGGGAACAAAGGGACGGCGCATTAGCATTTCTTCTGACTGCATCCACCAGGATAGATCCTTTTTGCAACATCTTGTTATTATGATCGGGTGAGTCACTGCATGAGAAAGAATGAACCAGTGGGAGGCCAGAAGCCATTGAATTATCCTCATGTGAAATCTCGTCAAGGGAACTAAGGTAATGGCCGCTGTCATAGATCCTAGGGCTCGGAGAGCGAGTACAGCAGGCACTTTGTTTTTTACCAGAATGAGCTGTACTTGAAATCTTATCTTTTGGAGCCTGTGAAAGGGTAGAGAAGCTATACACAAAACTGTGTTGAGGCGGGCACCTATGAATTCTAGGTCCTGAGTGGGAGACAGCTGTGACTTTTCATAGTTAAATGTTATGCCCAGGGCAGTGAACAAGTGTGTGATGAAGTCTGTGGCTTCAGCAGTAGACGCCTGGTAGGGGCAATGAGGAGCCACTCGTCTAGATAAGGAAACACTTGGAATCCGTGTAATCTCACATAAGCCGTGACTGCTGCCATGCATTTGGTGAACACCCTGGGGGGCTGTGGTGAGTCCAAAGGGCAGCGCTCCGAACTGGTAATAACTGGCCCCTAGCTGAAAGTGGAGAAACCTTCTTGAGCATTTGTCCATCTTTATGTGGTAATAGGCATCTTGACGGTCTATAGAGCACATCCAATCACCTTCCCCTAGAAAGTGGAGAATAGACTGAACCATGACCATCTTGAATTCTGTCTGCTGAACCAAATTGTTCATAAGGCTGAAGTCCAATACTGGCCTCCAGTCCCCCATCTTCTTTGGCACTAAAAAGAAACTGGTGTAAAAATCCAGATCCTATCTGGTCTGCTGAGACTTCTTGGATGACTCTTTTTTTCTAGCAGTTTTTTAACCTCTGTGGCTGCTTTATTCCTCTCATTGGGTGAAAGATCAGAGATTTTTCTCAGAGATCTCCGGAAAAGGGTGAAGGGAATATGATAGCCTCTGGTAATGATTTTCTGCACCCAAGTATTGGAGGTTATTTGTAGCCAGGCTGTCGGGTGTAGCGATGGTCTCCCCAGACTGTTTCCAGAGGTAAGCAACTGGGCCTCCTTTCAGGAGTGCTGGTACGGCTGTCCAGAGAAGGAGTCTCTGGAACCCTGGTTTCACAGGCCACCTCTGCCTTGTGGTCAGCATCTTCAGTCTGAGCTCCCCTCTGCCCTGAGAGAAGCTGCCACCACAAGTGTCCTGGAAAGGCAACTGGGACTTTTTGAACCACATTTTTCTACTCCTCTGATTCCTGCAGTAGGATAGCTGAGAAGTAGAAAAACAAATGCCTACAGCAGACAGGGTCTTTCCATCCTTTTCACACCTGGCTAGTGTGTTCTTCAACTTGGGGCCCAAAAAAAGATGATCCATCAAAAGGAGCATCAACGAAGGAAGACCTGAAGGGCTCCACGAATTCACACAAGCGCATCCAGGAGTGGCACCTTATGGCAATGCCGGAACCCACTGCTCTGGTCGTGCCTTTGGCTGCATGTGCAATAAGCCACATGGACGAGTTCGATATAGACCCCATGGTGGTTAGCTGAGAGGCGACCTTATCCTGCACCTTGTTAGACACAGCTCCAGCGAGAGTCTCCAATAACTCCTTAATCAGATCTCTCTGGAGTCTAGTAAAATGTACCATAAAGTTCAAAGACCTGAATGCAAAGGTCGATGAAGCGTAGACTCACTTTCCAAATATGTTCATCGTTTTAGACTCCTAGTTAGGAGGATGTACAGCAGGACTCTCATTGGCAAGTTCCTTCTGGGTGGCAGCTGCCACCACAATGGCATCTACTGCTAAACCCTTGTCCCAATATTAGTGGTCTTCCAGTGGAGAAAGAATTTTGTCTGGTCTCCAGGGAATATGCTCTATGGAATCAGGGGCCTTCCAAACCCTCTGCGCGATCAGCTTAATAAGATCATCAGCAGGTGGGGTCACCCAGTAAGTAGAAGGTTGAGCACCGAATGCTTGCACGTACATGAATTCTGCTGAGGTCGGGTCTTGGGGTCAAGTCACCCCTCTTGAGGATCTCTAGGATGTCTCCAAAGGAGACATCTTCAGGGGGTGACCGGGGGGGGGGGACTTCCCCTTCATTGAAATCCGTGTCCTCAGTGACAGATTCTTCCAGGGAATCTAGGTGCTTCCTCTTGCATGTCTTCTTGCAGGGGGGTTCCCTCAGTGGGGATCTCTGAGGAGGACTCCAAAGAAGAGGGGCCTTGTGCAGGGGTAACTTGAAGCTTTGGTGCTCGCTGTCCTGTTGTGGGGATTGGTGTCAGCTCTGGACCAGAAGATATGGTAATATGACACCGATGCAGGGGGAAACAGCTGAGAGCTTGCAATGGCTAAAGCTCTCTCCATAACCTGGAAGGCAGAGCCCCTCCTGAAGAGGAGTGGGAGCCCAGAACAGAGAAAGGCCACCTGAGAACACAGGTCACACCCTGCTCCGAGAGTCCACCCTCGAAGGCAAGAGCCGGGGAGGACCCACAACCAACAAAGTTCCAAGAACCTACGTCGGCTCTGTATAAGAAACAGGGGCCGATCCAAGACCCTTGGAACCAGCAGCCAAGTCTTGGTGCCGAGAATCTGTTGGTTCTGAGGAGGGAACTGAAGAAATAAAAGCAACATCCAGTGCCGAGGTAGGGATGCCTAAAAGCACTGAGGCAGCTGGTACTCGGGGATTAAAGTGCTGGGCTCCGAAGCTCCGGTGGAAGTCAGAGGAGGAGGCAGTGTAGGAGTCCTTGGAGAAGATGCCCCAACTCCAGAAGGGACAGGAATACCTCTGGGCACCAACAGCTCATCCACCAGTCTCACAATGTCTACCTCAGAGAAAGACTCTTATTAAAATGAAAAACCTGAAGGGGTCTGGGGTTGTTCCAGGAAGAGACTGGGCAAAGGGGTCTATGGAAGGAGAATACCTCATCCTGGGAAGAAGATTTGAGTCTGGTTTCTGCACCGAGGGGGTGGGCAGAGCCTGCTGAAGCACTGTTGGAGAAGTCAGCACCAAGCCAAAAACTAAAGATGGCGGTGCAGATGCTGATGCTGAAGGCACTGTAGTAGCAGTAGCCGATGCCAAGGATTCTTGAAGCTGTAACTTCAGTAACTTTGCTTTCAGTTCTATGGAGGCAGTCGGAACTGTAGTCTTATGTTTTTGAGCCACTGGTGCTGTAGGGGACACAGCTACCGAGTGGCTCTTCTATTTGATAGTATCTGACTTAGAAGGGGAATCAGACTTGGACAACACTTCACTGAAACCAGTTTTCAACAAGCCCTTCAAAATGAGCTTATTCCGACACTCGACCAAGGACCGGTTACTAAAAGGCTGGCAGATGTTGCAGTCTTTGTTGAGATGTGGAGCTTCTAGGCAATAAACACAAGAACTATGCCCATCAGAATTAGGCATCTTTCTTCCACAGTCTTGGCACTGTTTAAATCCTGATGTGCTGTTTTGTTTTTCTACCATTTTGACAAACAGTTTAAAGACGTCAAAACACACACACACACCAAGGATAGGAGGAGGTCTGACAATGATGGTAGTGGAGAAAATACCCAAGGGTACTAGAGGAAGAAAGAGGAAAGGAAGTACCAAAGATGGCACTAAGAATTACCGCAAAAGGTAAGAAGGTGGGAGAGGGGATATCAACAATGGTAATAAAGATTACCAGAGGTACTGGGTAGGGAAGTCAAACACAGACACACACACACACACACACACACACACACACACACACACACACTCACACCTGTAAAAATTATAGAATACAATGATAAAGCTATATATATAGCAAAAGCTACATGGAATAAGGACATTTTAAAGACTTAGATGAGAGCAATGGTTGATGAGTATTGCTGACAGAGTGGCACACAAGATTTGAGGTAATGGAGAGAGGGGCATTGTGGGTAGAGTCTTAGATCAAGAGCTTTTGGAAGGTGCAAGCTGTATAATGGCCAAGCCGGTTCCGAGGATCGGAACAAAACTCATTAGTCAAGAATGAACGAAGATTGACAACATCTGATAAAATATTATCTTTAACTCATTGCTTGCAACACAAGCATACTCAACAGGAACTTGAAACGGTCATGTAGCCTGTATGACCATACTCATTTGAACAAGACTTCATTCACTCCTGAGATCTTTATGCTCATTAACAACTTTGCTCGGCCACGTAAGTGCAAATGCATCACCTACAGATTAAAAAGTAAGCCATATCTATAGTTTATTTTGTTATGCAAAATAGCAGTAAATAAATGTATACAATTTACACTTAAAAATTAGAAACATACATTTAACTGGAGCCAGGCCCCAACAAACTGTTCCTGTGAGCTTGACACATCCACATATAACAACACACAGTCTCAGTAAACAATTCTGAAATAAATCCCTACCTCTTGTCTCATTTATTCCAGTACTTTTATACAAAGGAAGAAGAAAAAAAAAACCAACAGAGTTTCTTTGGTGGTCTTATCACCATGGCATTCTTGCGTCACACTCTTTGCTGCCATTAAATGTTACATAGCTTTGCAGCCAATCACACCTTTCCTTCTATGCAGTATGTAAATACCACTGTGCATCTACAGCAGAGGCATGAATGTATGTACCCCCAGCTATGTCATTCACTAGTGGTATATTACAGCTGTTCCAACTGGTGTAAAAGAAAAGTAGGCAGCAGGACTACTGCAGGAAGTAAATTCCCAGAAGACAGCAAACACTGGCAGGGAGACACCACAAGTAAAAGTATACAGTATGGATGTATTTGTATGTATGGGGTTGAGCTATAACAGCAGAGTGACTGTGTATGTGTATAGTACATTTGAGTGTGTCTGCCTGTGTTTAGTCTGTGTGTAATGCAGATTACAACTGTGTGTGTGTGTGTGTGTGTGTGTGTGTGTGTGTGTGTGTGTGTGTTTTAAGCGAAAATATCATACTGTTTGCAACAAAAACTGAAATACATTTTGAGGGCATTTTATTTTACATCATAGTCAACAATGAGTTTATAATTGAGGGGTCCATGGGCTGTCTGTAATTAAAGCGATTTCTGCTTGCCTGCTATTTAGTTCCTCCCCTTTCCTATTGGTTTCAAAATCAATCAGTTCTTGAAAACGGTTTTACATCTTAGATCACCAAGAAAATAGGTAGCTTCGTCTTGAGATCTTAATTTTCTACCGGAGAAACTAACAGCCTCCATATCACTTTTGGCATGAAAGCGCTGAAAGGTTGGGCACCCAAACATGTCTTTTAAGTCAGCTCAGCTCCAGTTAATTGATGGTTTGGGTGTGTGGAAGATGCCCTGAAGTTTCAGATGCTTGATGGCTATTATATGCTTGACAAGATATAACTCATATAGCTAAGGCTACTGCAGCAGTGATCAATATAATGAACATGTTCTGTAATTGTTTGCTGTGAATGAAGTTAAAAAATGTACTGGGTATATTCCCACAAGTGGAAAATCTCTTATGATTTAACATCTATTCAGGAAGGTCTGTCCTGAATCTACTCAAGGAGTCCGCAATAGTGTTCTGCTACAACAAAATGCCAATTGCCAAAAGGGAGAGACTGTGCTGAATTGCCAACTCCCAGGTAATTATGGCAAGTCTGCAATGGGGGTAAGACATGATGCTCCCTCCCCCCGCCAGTTATGTATGACATCACTATTGCACTGTCTGTTATTACCAACAGTGGTACTGTAATCCACAGCTAATTCAAGACTTTGGATGCCTTTAACACAGTCATCATGTCTTTGAGGTTGATTTTTTCTTGAAATATTTATCCCAATCCTTTGAGCCTTGAAACCTTTGGAAACTGTTTCCCATGCAAACTCTGAGGTATCATTAATGACAAACTGACTTGGAATGGGAGGAAATAGAGGGAGGCCTGGATTTAATTGAATTTGATGTGTCTACTATAGGAGTTTCTTTGTGATAAAGTTCAGAACTGGAACAGGAAAAGACAGAGAACGCTGGTGTTAGATCCAAACAGATTTGAGGAACCATTAAATCTTCCTCATTCGAAGTCTGGGTAAAATGATCTTGAAAACAGTTGCTGCCATGCAGCTTAGAATACTGAGGGACTCTTACTGTGGACATGGACTGGTGAACCAAGTCTAAAAACTGTAGATGGTAAAAGGATTTTTTTTTCTGGAGAGAGATATACCATCATAGAGGTGTCCAGAACAGATTTGAGGAACCATTAAATCTTCCTCATTCGAAGTCTGGGTAAAATGATCTTGAAAACAGTTGCTGCCATGCAGCTTAGAATACTGAGGGACTCTTACTGTGGACATGGACTGGTGAACCAAGTCTAAAAACTGCAGATGGTAAAAGGATTTTTTTTTTCTGGAGAGAGATATGCCATCATAGAGGTGTCCAGAAGGTATCCCAAAAATCGTAGCCTGCAAGACACATATACAGTACATTTCTCAAGGTTAAGTTTTGAAACAGGTTTATGGAGAAAAGGAAGGCTGCCTCAGTATCTTTGGCAGAATCTATCTGCTAAGATGAGCAATTATCTGGGTCTGGGTAAATGTGGATTCCCTGAAGTCTGCAGGAAGCAACAGCGTAGCCAGGCAATTTGCAAACACCTTTTGAGTTGTATATAGTCCAAATGGCAAAGATGTAAATTGAAAATGTAACCTAGAAACAAAATACATCAAATAAACCTGTATTCTTTGTGAATTAGAATATGGTGGTATGCATCTTTAAGGTCTAGAATTACTAAAAAAAGGACTGGGTGGAAAAAGGGGCTGTAAGGTTAACATTTTCAATTTTATAATGATAAAAATGGATTCAAACCTGAAAGATGCAGTACTGGTCTCCATCTGCTTTCTTTCTTAGGTACAAGAAGGAAAAGCCCCTTGAAAGAAGAGGGATTCATGTTTTTGGAGAGATAGAAGCTTACTGGCATTTGTAGCCCTTTTGAATTACTCTTGATATCCAAGAATCTGTTGTTTTGAGAAGGGCAAGGAAAGGGACAGAAGTCCTGCTCTTTTGTGGGGTTGGCTTGGGTGAGGGATGAGGGAAGGGGAGGAGTACTCAGGAAGAACTTTTGCAACATTTTCACTTTGACTGGAGGAAAAAAGTTTCCAGAAGAAAGGTGCACAGCTTGAAGAATACTTTTGGTGGTATTTAGAGATACATCATAATTTTCAATCCCTTTTTTCCCATTTTCTACACTGGGTCGAGGTGTCATGTCAATTGCTGCCATCTCTCTCTATTCAATATCAATCTCCTGCCTTCATTAATACTTATGCCTGACCATCACAGGTCTTCTCTCAAACAGTCCATCCACCTCTTTGCTGGATGCTATTCTTTCCTCTTGCCTTCTTCCTGTGTGTCTCAAATCTTCACCAGATTGTCTCCTGTTTTTCTGTACATGTGCCTGAACCACCGTAATCTGTTGTCTTTGACTTTTTCTGCAATTGGAGCTACTTTGGCTTTTGCTGTTATGTCCTCATTTCTTTGTATCTCTCACAGTGTGCACCCTACTACCCATCTCTGGCACTTGATCTCCATACATCTAGCTGTTTCATCTGCTCTGCTGTTGCTGCCCAGGTTTCCATACTATACAGTAGTACTGGTCGTGGCACTGTTTTGCATACCTTACTTTTCAGCTTCTTTGGCATTCATCTGTCATATACTACACCTGACACTCTATGTCAGTTGGCCGGTGCCCCTCTGAATCTAGTTTTGACCTCCTCATTCAGACTTCCCCCTTCTCCTCAAACCACCCCTCCCAAATACCTGAAGCTGTTAACCTATTCCACTATTTTCCCTTCTATCTCAATTCTCAGCTTCATCTGAACTCCACCATTTGCTGACATTACAACCGTCTTATCTGTACTCAGTTTCATCCCATGTGCCTTCAGTTTTGCATACCATTCCCCCATCCTTTGCTGAAGCTCTTGCTCACTGTCTGCCTGTAATGCCATATCATCTACACACCGTTGATATCTTCCCTCTGACCTGTTTGCTAATGTAACCCATTACCAGTATGAAAAACAGTGGGCTCAGAGCTGAATCCTGGTGCACACCCATTCCCACTATGAACCCCTCTGTGATACTGAATACTGTTTGTACTTGAGTCAATGAGTCCTTTTACATAACTTGCACTAATTCTACCAATGACTCTGGGACTTCAAACCACTGCAGGACTGCCCAAATCAGCTTTCTTGGGACACTGTCATATGCTTTCTCTAACTAAGAATGCCCTAGTTGGACTCTTCCCTCATCTCTAGCTTCTTCTCAACTATCTGTTTCACTGCAAACATCACTTGAATACAAACTGATCATCTCCCATTTCACTTTCTACTACTCTCCGTATTCATTTATTAATCTGAGTTTGATACCTTTGTACTGCTCACAGTGAATGTCCCCTTTGTTCTTGAACACTGGCACTAGTATGCTCATTCTCCAGTAATCTGGGATACGCCTCTCCCTCCACACTGCCCCCAGGAAATATTTCTCCCCTGTCTCATCGAGCATCTTTATCATATCTGATGTAACCATCTCAGCCTGATACTTTCCCTGACTTCATTTTCCTTAGTGATGTTCTTACTATTGCTATGGTGGGCTCCTGCTCTTCTCTCATTGTAGGCTGTGTTTGGGGCAGTACAGCTTCCATGAGATTTTCTTCATTTAAAAGTTGCTGGAAGTACTCCCTCCATCTGCCTTTGATGTCCTGTGGACTGATAAGCAGGTTGTTGCTGACAGCCATTAAGTCAGAAGATGGCACAAAGCAACCTCATATAGTTTCTTTGTGCCATCATCTGACTTACCTTCTAGAAGCTGGTAGAGTGCCTCTAATGCCTTGTTCTTTGCTACTGCAACTCCTTTATCTTCTTTGTTAGCCAGCCAGTATTCCTTCCTAGTCTGGTCCCTCTTTTCTATATCCCAGTTTTTCCTGCATGCCTTCTTTCTTTTGATGACTTCCTGGACTTCTGCATTCCACCACCAGATTTCCTTACTTACCTTATTTCCATACGTAGCTCAGCCACATATCTGTTCTGTAGTCTTCACACATGCTGATTTTGTACTTACAGATTGGCGAAAGAGAAAGCTATTTCACTTTCTGCATTAACTTACCCCTTTCTTCTAAACATTTAAGGACCTCTGCCAAGGAAAGACCAATCAGGAAAGGACAATTGTGAAAGTAAACTTGCTGTAACAGTAGATGTGTTCTAACAGATCACTGCTACAATGGCCTAAGCTATTTGGGTTATATTCTGCCAAGAATATGACTAATCCAGTCTGCTTTTCAAAGTCTGAGGGTGCCTTCCCAGTATTCTAACTGCCAGGAGCTCAAGCAGAACTCCATATAAAATGCAATTACAGCACTAAAAGCTTCAGCACTTTCTTGTCAAAAGAAGGAAGGCAGTAGTCCTGTAAGTAAAAATACTAGGAAATATAAAACAAAACTATATATATACACAGAAGTGTGTGTGTGTGTGTGTGTGTGTGTGTGTGTGTGTGTGTGTGTGTGTGTGTGTGTGTGTGTGTGTGTGTGTGTGTGTGTGTGTGTGTGTGTGTGTGTGTGTGTGTGTGTGTGTATCTATATATTTATCAGCAGATATACAGATATGCACACACACACACATATATATATATATAGATGTATATATTTATTTATACATATATATATATATATATATATATATATATATATATATATATATATATATATATATATATATATATATATATATTCATGTATAAATGTAAATCCATATATTTATATATATATATATATATATATATATATATATATATATACACACACACATATGGGTTCACTTTATAATCCTCCCAAAATCCTGAAATATCGAATTTCAGATTCTCGAGATCATAAAGCCGAAACCTTAAAATCCCAAAACCCCAAAAGCGTGAATTTCAAAATTGCAACTCCTACACTAACCATACACAACACGCAAACACATACACAAACCTTCCCCCCACACACAAACACACAAACCTACACTACATGCAAGCCTCCATGCGCCCCCCCCCACTTAAATATACTAACTCCAAGGTTGCACTACACAGACAAACACACGAAAACACCACCATACAAGCTACATCCCCCTCACACACACACACACACACACATCACAGTAACAAAAAAAAGTGACACACACTAAAGCCCTTAACCAAAACCCTTAAACATGAATACTTACCTGAATCTCCAGCTATCCATTCACACACCGCAACACCAGAAGCGCTAATTCAACATCTGCGGACTTCTGGATTTTGAAATTCATGCTTCTGGGTTTCAGAGTTTTGAGCTTTTGGCTTTATAATCTCGGGATTCTGAAATTCGATATTTCAGAATTTCGGGATTATAGTGTTCCTATATATATATATATATATATATATATATATATGTGTGTGTGTGTGTGTGTGTGTGTATATATAGATATATATATATATATATACATACATATATATATATATATATATATATATACACACACACATATATATATATATATATATATATATATATATATATACACACACACACACATCGTAACCTAGTACTGTGAAAATGTAATATACGTTTTCCTTAAGGAAGTAACAAAAAAAACAAACAAAAAAAAAACTATTTGTACATTTGCTGATATCAAGAATAATCCGTAATGCATATGCCAATATAAAGGGCAATCATTGATTAGTCTGCCTACATCAAGAGCAGACATTTAATTTGTATACCGATATTAAGAGTAATCATTAATTCATATACCAGTATCAACAGTAATCATTCCGATACAACCAGTTTTCCCTTTTTTATTGCTCTATACTTACTCTACACAGGTGTAAATAACCACACAGTTGCAATACAACACAACAGGGGTGGGTGGGAAGGAACAGCTTCTGCAACAATGATCTCCTAGAACATCAATTGTTGTGGTAAATTCACTTAAACAACTGTACTGTGTTCAACATCAAATCACCGTTGTAGTAGCCTAAGCTGTTTGGCTACATCATTATCACTAAGATGCAAAACAGGAAGGTGGAAGAAATTAAGAATACAAGAACCCCTAGCGAATGGTCCTAGCAAAGCCTGGTCTGGACATGGAAAAATAATCCAATTTGTACTGCTTTGTCAAAGTTAATACAGAGGACCAAGTTGCTGCCTCCAGAATACTTCTAGAGTTCACCCCTTTCCAGAAATTCTCAGAGGAAGACAAATCTCTGGGGGAATGAACCCTAACCCAAACTGGGTGTGGCTTCCTATGGTGAGAACAGCAAAATGAAAGAGCATGAGAGAACCATCTCAAAACCGTCTGCTGTGAGACTGGTTGTCCTTCCTAGAGCATGAAGCATTCATTCTCCCCTGTTTATGAGTTGTGAAAAAAGACAGGAAGATTAACAGACTGGATCAAGGTAGATCACTTTAGGCATAAAAAGGATTAGTTCTCAAAAAAAACATGTCTTTGTAGAAAATGAGGTTGGGTTGACTCACTATAAGAGCTCTTATCTCAGATACTCTAAGCAGAAGTCAGAGCAATGACTACAACAGTCTTCCATGTTAAAATTAAATCAATCTGATGAGATGGTTCAAACAGAAAAAAAAAGAGTAAACTTCTCAAGCACAAAATTCAAATTGAAAGAAGGAGTCTCCTGTTTACAAGATGGAAGGATATATATAACACCCCATTCAAAACTGCTCGACTTGGGAAAAGGAAGAAAGGGGAATCCAAGGGCAGACAAGTAGAGATGGCAGACAGATGAATCTTGATGGAAGAGTAAGGAAGGCCAGAGGACAATAACTCACATAAACAGATAAGATCCAGAGGTAACAAGGCCATACAATGGTCTTGGTCCTTACAGTTGCACCAACTAGAAAATCTTTTCCACTTAGACATATACGATTTTCTAGCAGTTTTTTTTAACCTTCTTCATTACCTGCTGCATGTCCTCAGAAAAAAGGTGTATAAAAGGAACCAGAACTCTATCATCCATGCAGTCAACTGTAGAGATTTCAAGTTGGGGAATATCAAACATCTCCATTCTTGTGTGAGTAAATCCAGTCAGTGGGGAAGCCTGTGGTAACGGCCCTTGGCCAGTTTCCCTAGAAGAGAGAACCATTGTTGCCTGGGACAAAAGGAAGTCACCACCTCTAATTTTGGGGAGTCCTTCTGAACCTTTAGAAGGACCACTGATATCAGCTGAAAAGGTAGAAAGACATAAAGGAACATGTCCCTCTATGGGAATGAGAAATCATCGGTCTTCCAAGCCTGTTTGAAAAGAATTCTGTCTGTTCTGATTGGATGCATACAGATCTATTTGAGGAGTGTCCCACAGTTGGAACAGTTCCTGGAAGACCCCTAGGTGAAGGTTCCATTCATGAGTTTCTGTCTTGATCCTACTTAGCTTGTCTGCTACAATGCTTTGCTCTGATGGAATGTATGAATCCTTAAGAGTCAAAATGAGCTAAGTTGCTACTTCTCAGGCAATCACAGAAAGTCATCAAAGGGGATAAGATCAGATACCCCTGTTTGTTTACTTACCCAACACTGTGGTGTTATCTGCAAACACTTGCAGAGGTCCTGGAGAATGATGACGATTACGGGCTTTCAAAGCATTTACTACTTCCATCATTTTTTGACATTCACGTGTTTTTTATGTCTGTTCTGTTTGTTCCAAAGACTGTGCATTTTCACACCTTTGGAAGAGGAAGCAGAAAGTGAACAAGGGACCCAGTTTCCAACAAAATTAGTCTACCCACCATGGGACATTTCTCTTACAAACATCAAAAAAGGGGTCTAAAAAGATGGAGGGTACAAACGCTGGGTCTAGACTGATCTGAGGTACCACAAATTTTTTCTCATGTGAAGTCTAGCCAGGAGAATCATAAAAATCATAAAAACCAAGTACCCAGAACCCTGGGAAATTCCCTGGCAAATACCAGATTTTGATTAGAAAAACTCAGGAAGAACTTTTGAAATATCTTCACTTTGTCTGGATGAGGAGGAAAGGATAGTCCAAGGGCAGAATCTAACAGACATCCCAGGAAAACTATTCTATGAGAAGGGATTAGAGAAAATTTCTGTAAGTTCACTCAAAAATCCAGAGTGAGTAAAATATTCTAAACACTTGCTAAAAATCTTCACAACTAGAAAACAAGTCTGCAAATATAAATAATATTCCCCACTGAAGGCTGCTTATTTTCTCAAAATGTACTTAAGCTCCATAATAGCAGTTTTTGGTGGAATATAAATATATGTCAGAGTAATCCTATTACCTTGCAAAAGATCTCTTACTACCACAGATCTACCTTGATTATCTTTTTTCCTCTTCAATCACTACTGAAGCCCCTCTAGAAATCAGCATTATTACTCTCCTTTTCCTTGTCCTTGATATTCTTTTGAATATAATTTCTGAAATCCTTTATTTGTCAAATTCACATGCTCATTTCTATCCACGTGTGTCTCTTGCAACATTGCTATTTGCATCCTACATTTACTAATATAATTCAGTACGCTTTTCTTTTTGACAAAACCTGAAAAGCAATTTACATTCCAAGACAATATGGAAAGAATTGTCATTATGACTAAAAAGCTATTGCTCTCACCTATTATAAGTAGAGTTCTTTCGAATTTGTATTTACAAAGTTTGATCTTACAGGCAGACACTGGTTTGTCAAGCTGATCCTTCATATAACTGCTGCTTCTCATTTTCATCTGAACCCAAACCATGAATTTTCAATACTTTTTGATTTAATAAAACTCTCAAAGAAAATTCTAAGCACATTTCCACACCCCCATCCCCTATTAACTTAGAAAAAACACACAGAACTATATACATTTCCAGCAAATGAAATATGAACTTCCAGATATGTGCAATTGCTCCAAATTGATGGATGCACCACAGACACTGCTTGATTCAGAATTAAAGTTACCCATGCTAATTGTATGTTACAGCCCAAATTCTAACTTGCAGTGACTGTAGTTTTATTATCTATAATCTCCTTCCAAATGTGAAATACTTTTTGCATGCTTTCAGAAAACAATAACTTATAGAATATGAAAAAGTGCACTGGCTGCATTTAAATAAAATTAAATTGTGCACTGTTTTATTAAATTCATTAAAGTGTTAAGGCTGCAGGTAAGGCTACTATTTCATATTCACTTCCTCAAACTTCAGACTATTTATTTTCACTGAACTGTTTGCTGCTATCCCTTTATTTTTTTTGCATTTCTATCAGCAAAGTGTGCCCAGAAGTCTCACAATTATTTACTTCTAACTGCAGACAGCTGGTTTCCAAGTAAAAGTACTCAGCAATGAGAAAAAAGCCAACAACTTTGTAGAAGTTTGAAGGAATCTTTGCACATTTCGCTCAGAATATAATGTACAGTCTTCTCTTGGCCAAATGCCTTCAGCTGCTGCAAACTTCACGATTCTTACTGACAGCATTTGTTAATGAAAAAAAACAAGCTAAACACTTTATAGACTCAAGAAATTTATTTTTTCATGTCTTTTATAATTCTGTCTTATTTCAAGATTATTTGCTTAAAACAAAAAAAAACATCCATAGCTCAAGCCAAGGACATCAATACAGACACCCACCTCCAGGAAATGTATTCTGAAGACAACTGGATATAGCAGCATGAATATCCCACTTGCCAGTCAACATTCCCTACCTGCAGAGATAAATATGCATGTCTTCTGCCTGGAGTTCAGTGAATAATCATTTCCATAAACACACTGTTGTCTCCAGTTTTCAATATGTTTCCATTCTGCCACAATTTTTTTCAGAATCAACTCATTCTACTGGTATGATAGGTCATTGTGCTTTTTTATGGCCGGGTTTGAAGCACACCCACAATGTGCCCTCTCAATTGACACATCTTCCTGTGGAAAACCACTCCAGTTGCTTATTTGTACTTTCAGAAAAGTAATACAGTCTGTTCCTTTCAATTTCCCTAGTACAGCAGAAAATCTCAGGTTTTCTCTCCACACGTTGTCTTCTAATTGTAATATTTTTGAAATAGTTCTGCTTGAGAAGCGTCATACTCAACCATCATTTTTGGCTTTTGATTTTTACAGTTTTATCAGCTCATCTGCATAGCTACTTAAAGCTTCTTCTATTTCTTCCAGCCCTTTGTTATTTGAATTGATGGATCTAGAACTATTGAATGAAAGTTCAATAGTCCGAATCCAAACCACCAAACACACTTTAACGAAAGCGCTTTCACCGAAAAAGTGCTTTCGTTAAAGTGTGTTTAAAAAAAATAAATAAAACATTACTTTTACGTTTTTTCAGGGAGGCAAGCCACTCTGCAACCCCCACACCCTCCCTACTTAAATATTCTCACTTCAAGGTCACACTACAGTGTGGAAAAGAGAATTTTCCCTTATCCCCACTGTAGTGCGATCTCCGCAACAGGCATACTTGCGCAAAAGTGCTATTCAGTGAAAAGCACTTTCGCGCAAGTATGCTTGGCCGAATCTGTTTCGGTTATGTTGTCTTTCAGTGATCCGTACAGACCCCAAATTGATATATTCCTTCATTTTTTCATAGCTCATCTATATAGCTAGTTAAAGCTTCTTCTATTTCTTTCAGCTCTTTGTTATTTGAATTGATATATTCCTTCATTTTTTCATTTATTTTAAACATTTCATGGTGAATTTGATTTGTTGTTCCATCTATTTTACTGGAAGTTATATCATGTACTAAATCTGAAACTTAAAAATGCTTTTTGCTGAAAGACTCAGAATTCTCCCCAGTTAGAATTTTCTCTCCTTCTTTTATAGTTAATTTCATTTCAGGTTCTCCAAATCTCTTCTTTTCTGGCATCCAGGTAGTGTAATTAATAGCTAGTGACTGACTTTTACCCAAACAGTTACTTTGACCCTATTTTAACAGTTTGTTTTCAAACTGGGAGAGCTCAAATCACCCAACAGATTAGTGTGCTGCCATAGTGAAGTCCCTTAAACTTTGGGAATTTGACAAAAAGATTAAGATAGGAAAGGTCTAGCACAGGGCTCCAATTCCTTTCTTTTTCTGACATCACAAAAATCCATGAATAAATCCCTCTGCCTATCTGACAGATTGGCAATGGTTCTATGACAACATGAGTTGACATTTGTCTCAGAACTGGAGAAGACAGGGACATTGGGTTTATTGGGCAAGGTGGGACCTCCTAGAAAAAAGGAGGGTCTCCCATTGCCAAGTATACACCTGTTGAATAACATTCAAAACCCAGTTATCTGAAACAATCTGATGTCACAAAGGAAGAAGTGAACCCAGAGAAAAGGAAAGATTGCCAGGGGGTGCTGAAGTGGTAAACGGTTATACTGAATTTTTTGGACTGTTCTTGACTTTGAGAGGTTTTCCTTTTCTTTTTGGATCCTACTTGCCATTCTTTTTTTAATCCAGTGTTGAGGAAGAGTATTTGTATTTGCCTTAAAGAAAGTTGAAAAATTTGGGTCACCCCTTCAATCACATTTCTCCTCTCATAAAATCTAACTTCTCAGATATGGGATGGCATAGTATTAGGGTAGTGGGTCTTTGGGTACTGGAGCCCAGACTGTCTGTGCCCTTACGAAACATGAGCAATACCCTGGGAGTGAATTTATGGTTCCCCATCCCCATATGTGTGAGCCTGGAGCTTCATCCCCATCACTCCCACTGTTTATTTACATTTTTAACAGGAAAGTCTGACTGAGATATAAACCACATTTTCAATGAATACCCATGGAGAAAATTTCCATGGTTATATACAAAAGTTATTATAAAAAGTACAGTTTTGTACCTACCATAAATGTAGATGACCGAGAGGAATGCATCTGCAGTCCTTACAAATGGGTTGTCCTGTCATCAGGCAGCCCTTCGGTCGGCCGGATTCCAAAGTCTGGGTCTAGCTTTGGCTGGTGTCGCACTTCACCCGACGTCATTGCGGCAGTTTTCGGGTATAAAGGCATCAGCCGACGCCATTTTCCTCAGTGTTTCTTGCCCCAGATGCCAGGTGCCCTCTTGGTAGGCTAAATTTGGATAAATGCCAAAGTTTCCAAATAGTAGAGAGCAAACACACAAAATAAACATGTATGTACATATATACAAACAAATACACCATAATAGATCCCCCCCAAGCTAGCTGAAGATTGGTAAGTACCCTAGGAGTATCTCAGAGGGGAAGGAGGGTGGGTAATCCTGACTGCAGATGCATTCCACTCGGACATCTACATTTATGGTAGGTACAGAACTGTACTATGTCCTTTCAAGGATGCATCTGCAGTCCTTACAAATGGGTAGAATACCATAGCTAAACTAGGGGAGGAGGAAATAAGAATAGATTATGGTGTAGTCAGGATCCCTTGCAAAACAGCAGTGGAAAAGCCAGCACGGGATCTAGAGTATAGAGGTAAGTTATAATGCTTGGCAAATGTATGCACGGAGGTCCAAGTAGCAGCCTCTATAATGTCCTTGGTAGCCACTCCTCGTAAGAAAGCTGTGGTAGTGGCTGTGGCCCTTGTGGAGTGAGGCCTGATGTTCTCTGGAGTTTTCTTTCCATGGTAGGAGTAACAAAGTCTAATGCAATTTCCTATCCATTTGGAGATTGTCTGTTTAGAAATTGGTTTTCTTTCTTTTCCTGTTGCATAAGCTACCAGAAGCTGGTCAGTTTTTCTATTGTTTTTGTCCTGTCCAGGTAGTAGCATAATTGCCTGTGTACATCCAAGGTATGTAAGAGCTTTTCTCCCCTGTTCTGTGGATTGGGGCAGAATGTAGGAAGGTGGATAGCCTGATTTAAAGAGACTCTGGATACCACCTTAGGCATAAATGTAGGATTTGTTCTCATGGACACTCTATCTTGATGGAAGATCAGGAAGGGTTGTACTGCCATTAATGCTTGTAGTTCAGAGACCCTTCTTGCTGAAGTTATTGCCAGCAGGAAGGCAGTCTTCCAGGATAAGTATTGTAAGCCTGCTGTAGCTGCTGGCTCGAAAGGAGGCAGAGTCAGTTTTTCTAGCACAAAGTTCAAGTCCCATGCTGGCAATGGAGGTTTCCTGGGAGGTTTTACATTTTTAATTCCGCTCAGAAACTGTCTGAGCAGAGGATGAGAAGACAGGAGGATCGAGGCTGTACTGTGCTGAAATAGCTGATGCATGTATCTTAATGGAGGAATAGGACAGGCCTGTGTGGTAGAGCTCAGCCAAGTACTCCAGGATGTTGGCTATGTTCACCAGTGTCACATCTTGCCCTTTGCAGCACTCCAGATGAGATATCTTTTCCATTTTGCTGCATAATTCTTTCTTGTTGAAGGTCTACGAGCCTCCAGGATTATGTCCTTAACCCTTTGGGATAAATTTGGGTTAATTTCTGTCATGTAATGTTCCAGGCAGTTAGCTGCAGAGTTTTTAGGCTTGGATGCAGAATGTTGTAGTTGTTCTGTGTCAGCAGTAATGGGATCAGTGGTAGTTTCCATATTTGTTCCCTGGACATGCTCCTCAGTAGTGGGTACCAATGTTGTCTTGGCCAGTCTGGGGCTATCAGAATGATCCTCGGACATTCCTCTTTGATCTTGAGAAGCACCTTGTGCATCAAAGGAAGTGGTGGGAATGCGTGTGCTGTCAGGCTTTCCAACTGAAAGATAGGGAATCCACCTTCCAAGCAAGTGGGTGGTAAGTCCTTGTGCAGAATTTCTTCAACTGGTGATTGTATGGGGATGCAAACAAGTCTATTTGTGGTAATCCCCATTTTCTTGTGATGTCTTTGAAGATGTCCGGATGCAGCATCCATTCGTGGGCATCTGTTGTAGTTCTGCTTAATATGTCTGCTAGAATGTTTTCCTTCCCTGGTACATAAATTGCCTGTAACTGAAGGTTGTAACCCAGAGCCACATCCCATAGGTCTAGTGCCAGCCGGCATAGGGGGTATGAGTGTGTGCCTCCCTGTTTGTTGATGTACCACATAACTGTGGTATTGTCTGTCCTTATCAACAGCTGGCCTTCGTGGAGAAGAGGTCTGAATGCCTGGATTGCCAATTTTACTGCCATCATTTCTTTTAGGTTTATGTGCAGATGCAGTTGGTCTTGAGTCCATAGGCCTTGAATGCACTTGTCCATCATGTGTGCCCCCAACCGAGGTCTGAGGCATCTGTCGTGATAGTTTGTCTTGGATGACTTTTGCTGAAGGGCAGTCCTGTGTTTGATTGACAGGCCTGAGCCCACCATAAGAACTCTTGCTTCAGGCATGGGATCATTGGAATTTTGGTTTACAGGCTGTGCTTGT